>NC_054705.1:19660667-19678167 GCF_016097555.1 Gigantopelta aegis
GAATCAAGTTGATGGCCAGAATCAAATTGTATATTATATATATATATATATATATATATATATATATATATATATAATATATATATATATATATATATATATATATATATATATATATATATATTATTATTATTATTATTATTATTTTGGCCAAGCAGAGCACCTGCCTTAGAAAAACCCACCAAACAAACATGGTACAAGTAAAAATCCTTTTTTTTTGCTGTCAATACTTTCCTGATGTGATTAAGGTTTGGAGTGTATACATTTCTTAGCAATCTGGTATTTGATAACGCTGCCACCAAGACGTAAACTGATCATTCTGGACTGTGGCTAAGCCCTGGCATGGCTGAATGATGGCGTATCCATGAGACAAGTAGCGACACATCTGCAAGTGAGCCGTGCCTTCAACCAACGGCTGTAAGAGCATTTCTGTCCCACGGACAGAGCGAATGGAAGGAAGGAAATGTTTTATTTAACGGCGCTCTCAGCAAATTTTATTTACTGTTATATGGCGTCGGACATATGGTTAAGGACCACACATATATTGAGAGAAGAAACCCGCTTTCGTCACTTCATGGGCTACTCTTTTCATGTACCACGGCCTTTGAATGAATGAATGAATGAATGAATGAATGACTGTTTAACGACACCCCAGCACGAAAAATACATCGGCTATTGGGTGTCAAACTATGGTAATGCAAATAAATAAAGTGATGATCAACATCAATATAAAAATTCAAGGTTTAAACAAAAACAGTGTAAAGAACTGTGCAAAAATACAAATACAAATATCACAGAATTTTACGGACACCGAATTCTATTCTAAACTTCAATTTGTGCTGTATTGGCCATTCTCAAAGAAAATGTTACACCCCTGCACCACGGTGAGGTTACAGCACACGCAGGGGACGGCCTTTGATACACCAGTCGTGGTGCACTGGCTGGAGCGAGAAATAGCCCAATGGGACCGCATCAAGCGAAGGCTTTACCACTGAGCTACGTTCCGCACTGTGGTAGAGCGAATGAACCACCTACTGCAGTGTCCTTAACTAATTGTGACTCATGTAGTATCACCAGCCTGGGTGGTGTCGTGTTTAAAGTCATCGGACATAAGGCTGGTAGGTACAGGGTTCGCAGCCCGATATCTGCTCCCACACAGAGCGAGTTTTAACGACTCAATGGGTAGGTGTAAGACCACTACACCCTCTTTCCTCTCACTGACCACTAACCACTAACAACTAACCCACTGTCCAGGACAAACAGCCCAGATAGTTGAGGTGTGAGTGTCCAGGACAGCGTGCTTGAACCTTAATTGTATATAAGCACAAAAATAAGTTGAAATGAAATAATATAGTACGCATATATAAAATTAATATGTAAAGAAAGATTGTGCATTTGGGTAAATTTGAGTCTATATCGTACGACAACAAAATAAGTGGCATGCAACCTTTAAATCGTTTTTGTTTCATTTACAGATAAAGGAGCCGACCGAAAGTTTCACGTTGGCGATTGTTCAAAACCCAAACGATTTCACAACCACCAAGCCTTCAATCACTGTTACAATCATAGATGACGACAGTACGTAAATCACGTGGTATAATGCTTTCTTTATTCAGATGTATTCAGGCGCGGATTCAGGCGGGGGACCAAGGGGTCCGCCCCCCGACCCCAAATTCTTGCTGAACAAATATATATTACAGAATACAAAAAAATGTCAAAGACCTTTAAATTCTATTTTCAAAAAGTACAACAGGTTTTGGGCCCCCTCTATTAAAAAATCCTGGATCCGCGCCTGGTATTATGAATATAGATTAGCAAATACTGTTCTACAAATGCGTTGCTTAGCAATTCAGTTCAGTTCGACCAAGCCCCTCCCCTCCTTGAGCATAACACATATTTTACAGTGCGTGGTTAGGATATTCATATCGGAAACAGAGAAAGAAATGTTTTATATAACGACGCACTCAACACATTTTATTTACGGTTATATTGCGGCAGACATATGGCTAAGGACCACACAGATATTGAGAGAGGAAACCCGTTGTCGCTACTTCATGAGGTACTCTTTTCGATTAGCAGCGAGGGATTTTTTATATGCACCATCCCATAGACAGGATAGTACATACCATAGCCTTATCGGAGTCCAGGGAAAATGTAGACAAACAGGTTCGTTAGATTCCCATTCGAGCCCTCTACACCTCCCTATCCTCGGTCCAAATCATGCTTAGGCCCCTGCTTTGATTGTGCTTTAGTAAATATGATTGGTCAACAGGCGTCAGTCATGATATGACGTGCCTTTTAATAACGTCTTTATACGTAATAGAAAAGGGCTCGCTTGATGCACGGTCGGTATGGGATCAATCCCCGTCTTAGGCCTATTGGGCTATTGCTCGTTCCAGCCAGTGCACCACGACCGGTATATCAAAGGCCGTGGTATGTGCTATCTTGTATGTGGAATGATGCATATAAAAGACCCCTTGCTGCTAATGGAAAACTAGCGGACATCCTCTCTAAGATTATATGTCAAAATTATAAAATGTTTGACATCCAATAGCCGATGATTAACAAATCAATGTGCTCTAGTGGTGTCGTTAAACAAAACAAACTTCTTTCATAGAAACAGTTAAAGTTAATTATCAGCCAGTGTATGTCAAACATTTGGTAATTTTTGACACAAAATCTTTTGGAGAAAACTTACAATGTTTTGCCATTAGCAGCAAGGGATCTCTTATATGCACTTTCCCACAGACAGAATAGCACGTACCCCGACCTTTAATATATCCGTCGTGGTGCAATGGCTGGAACAAGAAATAGCTCAATGGGTCCACCGACGGGGATCGACCCTAGACTGACCGCGCACCAGGGGAGCGATTTATCACTGAGCTACGTCCAGCCCTTCACTAAACGAGATACATTTAGTAGACACATTACTAATAACTTATTAGTAATGCGTAAATAATAACACATATATATATTTTCATATGCTGTGTTTGTACCTTAAGTTTTTATTTAGGTTCTGGTACGTTCGACTGTCGCCGGTTGGGACAACAAATTTGTCAGAACAACGCCAACTGCGACTCGCAGGGTGTCTGCCAATGTCCGGCGACCTATGGCGGGTACAAGTGCGATGTTGAACTAGGTAAGAGTTATGTTGAACCAGGCAAGTGCGATATTGAGCTAGATAAGTGTGATGTTGAACTAGGCAAGTACGATATTGAGCTAGATAAGTGCGATATTGAACTAGGTGAGTTTGATATTGAACTAGGTAAGTGCGATGTTGAACTTGGTAAGTGTGATATTGAACAAGATAAGTGCGATGTTGAACTAGGTAAGTTTGATATTGAACTAGGTAAGTGTGATATTGAACTAGATAAGTGTGATATTGAACTAGATAAGTGCGATATTGAACTAGGTAAGTGCGATATTGAACTAGATAAGTTTGATATTGAACTAGGTAAGTTTGATATTGAACTAGGTAAGTGCGATGTTGAACTTGGTCAGTGTGATATTGAACAGGATAAGTGCGATGTTGAACTAGGTAAGTGTCATATTAAAGTAGGTAAGTGCGATATTGAACTAGGTAAGTGCGATGTTGACCTTGGTAAGTGCGATATTGAACTAGGTAAGTGTGATGTTGAACTAGGTAAATTTGATATTGAACTAGGTAAGTGCGATGTTGAACTAGGTAAGTGTGATGCTGAACTAGGTAAGTGTGATATTGATCTAGGTAAACGCGATATTGAACTAGATATGTGCGATGTTGAACTTGATAAGTGCGATATTGAACTAGATAAGTGCGATGTTGAACTTGGTAAGTGCGATATTGAACTAGATAAGTGCGATGTTGAACTTAGTAAGTGCGATATTGAACTAGGTAAGTGCGATGTTGAACTTGGTAAGTGCGATATTGAACTAGATAAGTGCGATGTTGAACTAGATAAGTGCGATGTTGAACTTGGTAAGTGCGATATTGAACTAGATAAGTGCGATGTTGAACTTGGTAAGTGCGATACTGAACTAGATAAGTGCGATGTTGAACTTGGTTAGTGCGATACTGAACTAGATAAGTGCGATGTTGAACTTGGTAAGTGCGATACTGAACTAGATAAGTGCGATGTTGAACTTGGTAAGTGCGATATTGAACTAGATAAGTGCGATGTTGAACTTGGTAAGTGCGATATTGAACTAGGTAAGTGCGATGTTGAACTTGGTAAGTGCGATATTGAACTAGATAAGTGCGATGTTGAACTTGGTAAGTGCGATATTGAACTAGATAAGTGCGATGTTGAACTTGGTAAGTGCGATATTGAACTAGATAAGTGCGATGTTGAACTTGGTAAGTGCGATATTGAACTAGATAAGTGCGATGTTGAACTTGGTAAGTGCGATATTGAACTAGATAAGTTTGATATCAAACTTGATTAGTGCAATATTAATTTGGTACGTAACTGAACTTGGTAAGTGAAATATTAATTTGGTATGTGCGCTATTGAACTTTGTAAGAGGGACTGTCTTTCTATCTGTTTGCCTTCTTGCCTCTGTGTCTGTCTGTCTGTCTATCTATCTATCTATCTATCTGTCTCTCCCTCCTTTATATATATATATATATATATATATATATATATATATATATATATATATATATATCTCTCTCTCTCTCTCTCTCTCTCTCTCTCTCTCTCTCTCTCTCTCTCTCTCTCTCATTAATTACTTTAATATACTTCATGTATGTAGGTAGTACTAAACCAAATAACTTCCGGCTGGGTCAAAGTTGGAGGTGCACCCAACTTTTGATAGGGAAGTGAACACCACAAGTCCTGTGATTGGTTATAAATGTGAGTGTGTTGGTTGTAAAAAATAATAGTTTCATCTGGGTAAAAATAATGTGCAATTTTATTTCATCTAGTAACAATGTGTCAACATGTATGGGGTACCTGTAAAAAAAAGTACTCGAATTTTGTGCGAAACTAGGGTAGTCATAGACGCTACCCGTTATCTCAGAAACGAGCAGCTTGACCCCTATTTTTTTCTGATTCACTTTAAGTGTAAGGGGTGGTAGTATTTATATCCGTGGCGTTTATGTCGGTTGATACGTTGCAGGTAGGAGTTTTAGCCACATATGTTACTATTGTCGTCTATGGGATTTGATTTGGTAGTATACACCCTGTACTGGTGTGTATGGTTGTATTTGCAGCTACGGCTGATCCTGCCCAGTGTAACCCGACCTGTGTTTCGGGCCAGTGTGCCGCGGACGGCGCTACTTCAAGATGCTACTGCAACGCCGACTACCTCGATGAGGGTGTGTGTGACAGCGTTCGTTGTAAGTTGATCCACTGGTTGGCGCTTTTATTGATGAAATTCAAAAAATTAAAAGGAAGCCCCCTCTTCTTTTCCAAAAATATTGAAAATAATGACCTGGTAATATACACGGCCGCCGTATTTTTTGACAGTGTGTAAAGCCAGGACTGTCAAAGTTGAAGGATAATATGAATGTATGTACTTCCCCCAGGATGCTGCAAAAAGCCTCTGTTTAAAAACTACATAATTATATGGGTGGGGGCATTGTCTCGTATCCTTCTTAAAGGGACATGCCCGAGTTTGCTGCATTGTAAGATGTTTCCGACTAATAAAATATTTCTACAATTAAACTTCCATATTAAATATATTTTCTTGTTTAGAATATCAGTGTCTGTATATTCAATGTGGTTCTGGTCGTCTTAATATTTGTAAGAAGCCCAAACTGGATTTTGTCTTCCAATAATTTAGGAAATAAAATGAAATTTAACCCAGTACAAATAATAGAACGATCAGAAACACGTTTAAAACACGTTTAATATATTTGATGTGTAATTAAGTCTCTGTTAGTCGATAACATGTACAAAATCGTAGCAAACTCAGGAATGTCCCTTTAAAACAGGCATCACCAATAATATTTTCGATATATTCTTATCGATTATTTGGAGAACTATGCATTCATTGTGGAATCTGTTTACGCACTCGTATTGGACTTTCTCATTAACAGTGATACGTTTTCAGTTTTACGCCCGAGACCAGTGATTTGTAGACTTGGGCCATCAAATAATTACTTTGTGCAAGCCCGATGGCAAGTAATAAAATTCCTTTAAAATTTTGTGGTTTTTTCTTTAATTATGTTATGTTATTGATTTATTTGTTATTATTATTATTATTTTTTAATTATTATTATTATTTTAGACAAGGTGAAGTGCGATTCTTCCACCATGTCGATCAACATCGTTCCGATTGGCTCGTTCCAAGGCCTGATCTACGTGAACGGACACGACAGCACGTGCTTGTTCCAGAACGTGGGCGCTCTCACCGGGTTACCCGCAGACTACACGTCTGGTCTGGCTCGTGTGATACCGCACACAGACACCAACTGCGGGAACGCCGTGTCGAAATCAGGGGTGAGTGGGTCTACGTGTTAAAAATGGGTTCGTGTCCCAGCTAAGGCAATGCTTAAAATTGTTTTTGTTATTATTGGTATGGTTATAGTTATGGTATGGTTATGGTATGGGTATGGGTATGGGTATGGGTATGGGTATGGGTATGGGTATGGGTATGGGTATGGGTATGGGTATGGGTATGGGTATGGTTATGATTATGGTCATGGTCATGGGCATGGGCATGGGCATGGGCATGGGCATGGGCATGGGCATGGTATGGTTAGGCAGCCTGATTGATTGATTGATCGATTGTTTGATTGATTGACTGACTAACTAGTTGATGCATTGACTGATTTCAGGGCGGAAATATTCATAACTCTCGGATCATCTACGTCCAGTATCACCCTGACTATACGTCCGCCGTTGACGAGGTTGTGGAGGGGTTATGTTCGTACGACACCAGCCAGACTGTCACCTTCGAGAACGTCTTCAACTCCGTCCTCCCCGCAACCACAGGAGGCAGCAACCAGTGAGTACTGCATAATGTTTTAATAAAAAATATTGAATGTGGAAACTGACCTGACACGGTCAGACAAAAAAAAAAAAGACAAAAAAAGACAAAAAAAAGACAAAAAATATAAAAAAAGACAAAGAAAAACATAAAAAACCCCAGAAAAAAAGAGAAAAAGTTAATCTCTGCTGAGACCAGTTTCAGAATTGTATGCATACATGTATGCCCACCGGCCTTGGTAGCTTAGTGGTTCAGTCATGGGACATAAATCTGGTAGGTGGCACCCACCCAGAGTTTAACAACTCAGTGGGTAGGTGTAAGGCCACTGCACCCCCCACCCCCCACCCCCACTCTCTCTCTCTCTCTCTCTCTCTCTCTCTCTCTCTCTCTCTCTCTCTCTCTCTCTCTCTCTCTCTCTCTCTCACACACACACACACACACACACAAACAACTAACCGCTAACCCTCAGATAGCTGAACTGTGTACCCATGACCGCGTGCTTGAACCTTAATTTGTGTATGTGTACGTCCATATCTGTGTGTGTACGTGGGTGTGCGCGTCATTGGGGTGGGAACAGAATCTAACATTGGCTTTTAGCATCGGGGCGTGATGAGACGGTAATGGATATTAAAATGTTACAAAAAAAGATAGAAAACAATGCAGTGAAACCTGTGTATACCGAATCACGCTAAGGGATCTAATATTTCTTACATCTGGACAGGATCCGGTGTTTATAGGGTCACGTTTTAGAATTTAGAATATTCAAGACTATGGAGTATGAACGGTTTTGACAGGATTCCGGTTAGAACAGAGTCCGGTTTAGACAGGTTTCGCTATAATGATAATTATGCAGATTTACATAACACAACCGTGAGGGTATTTTTTTTTTTTTTTTTTCTTCTAGACAGGGATCTATCAGAGTGACAGCTGAGGGCGAATTGAACCCCCTAAGACTGAAACTTTGGAAAGAAGGGAGTGAAGTGACTGCAAACACCCCTATCCGAATCGGAACCGAGTTGAAATTGGAGTTAAACGTATACTCAGCATCAGGTAATCGAGGCCTGTTCCAAACCTGACCACATCATCATTGACTAAATTTACACAGGTAATCGAGGCCTGTTTTAAACCTGACCACATTATCATTGACTAAATTTACACAGGTAATCGAGGCCTGTTCAAAACCTGACCACATAATCATTTACTAAATTTACACAGGTAATCGAGGCCTGTTCCAAACCTGACCACATTATCACTGACTAAATTTACACAGGTAATCGAGGCCTGTTCAAAACCTGACCACATTGTCACTGACTAAATTTACACAGGTAATCGAGGCCTGTTCAAAACCTGACCACATTTTCACTGACTAAATTTACACAGGTAATCGAGGCCTGTTCAAAACCTGACCACATTGTCACTGACTAAATTTACACAGGTAATCGAGGCCTGTTCAAAACCTGACCACATCGTCACTGACTAAATTTACACAGGTAATCGAGGCCTGTTCAAAACCTGACCACATTGTCACTGACTAAATTTACACAGGTAAACGAGGCCTGTTCAAAACCTGACCACATTGTCACTGACTAAATGTACACAGGTAATCGAGGCCTGTTCAAAACCTGACCACATTGTCACTGACTAAATTTACACAGGTAATCGAGGCCTGTTCAAAACCTGACCACATTGTCACTGACTAAATTTACACAGGTAATCGAGGCCTGTTCAAAACCTGACCACATTATCACTGACTAAATTTACACAGGTAATCGAGGCCTGTTCTGAACCTGACCACATTATCACTGACTAAATTTACACAGGTAATCGAGGCCTGTTCAAAACCTGACCACATTGTCACTGACTAAATTTACACAGGTAATCGAGGCCTGTTCAAAACCTGACCACATTGTCACTGACTAAATTTACACAGGTAATCGAGGCCTGTTCAAAACCTGACCACATTGTCACTGACTAAATTTACACAGGTAATCGAGGCCTGTTCACAACCTGACCACATTGTCACTGACTAAATTTACACAGGTAATCGAGGCCTGTTCTGAACCTGACCACATCATCATTGACTAAATTTACACAGGTAATCGAGGCCTGTTCAAAACCTGACCACATTATCACTGACTAAATTTACACAGGTAATCGAGGACTGTTCAAAACCTGACCACATTATCACTGACTAAATTTACACAGGTAATCGAGGCCTGTTCAAAACATGACCACATCATCAGTGACTAAATGTACACAGATAATCGAGGCCTGTTCAAAACCTGACCACATTGTCACTGACTAAATTTACACAGGTAATCGAGGCCTGTTCTGAACCTGACCACATTATCACTGACTAAATGTACACAGGTAATCGAGGCCTGTTCTGAACCTGACCACATTATCACTGACTAAATTTACACAGGTAATCGAGGACTGTTCAAAACCTGACCACATTATCACTGACTAAATTTACACAGGTAATCGAGGCCTGTTCAAAACCTGACCACATTATCACTGACTAAATTTACACAGGTAATCGAGGCCTGTTCTGAACCTGACCACATTATCACTGACTAAATTTACACAGGTAATCGAGGCCTGTTCAAAACCTGACCACATTGTCACTGACTAAATTTACACAGGTAATCGAGGCCTGTTCAAAACCTGACCACATTGTCACTGACTAAATTTACACAGGTAATCGAGGCCTGTTCAAAACCTGACCACATTGTCACTGACTAAATTTACACAGGTAATCGAGGCCTGTTCACAACCTGACCACATTGTCACTGACTAAATTTACACAGGTAATCGAGGCCTGTTCTGAACCTGACCACATCATCATTGACTAAATTTACACAGGTAATCGAGGCCTGTTCAAAACCTGACCACATTATCACTGACTAAATTTACACAGGTAATCGAGGACTGTTCAAAACCTGACCACATTATCACTGACTAAATTTACACAGGTAATCGAGGCCTGTTCAAAACATGACCACATCATCAGTGACTAAATGTACACAGATAATCGAGGCCTGTTCAAAACCTGACCACATTGTCACTGACTAAATTTACACAGGTAATCGAGGCCTGTTCTGAACCTGACCACATTATCACTGACTAAATGTACACAGGTAATCGAGGCCTGTTCTGAACCTGACCACATTATCACTGACTAAATTTACACAGGTAATCGAGGACTGTTCAAAACCTGACCACATTATCACTGACTAAATTTACACAGGTAATCGAGGCCTGTTCAAAACCTGACCACATTATCACTGACTAAATTTACACAGGTAATCGAGGCCTGTTCTGAACCTGACCACATTATCACTGACTAACTTTACACAGGTAATCGAGGACTGTTCAAAAACTGACCACATTATCATTGACTAAATTTACACAGGTAATCGAGGCCTGTTCTGAACCTGACCACATAATCACTGACTAAATTTACACAGGTAATCGAGGCCTGTTCAAAACCTGACCACATTATCACTGACTAAATTTACACAGGTAATCGAGGCCTGTTCTGAACCTGACCACATTATCACTGACTAACTTTACACAGGTAATCGAGGACTGTTCAAAACCTGACCACATTATCATTGACTAAATTTACACAGGTAATCGAGGCCTGTTCTGAACCTGACCACATAATCACTGACTAAATTTACACAGGTAATCGAGGCCTGTTCTGAACCTGACCACATAATCACTGACTAAATTTACACAGGTAATCGAGGCCTGTTCAAAACCTGACCACATTATCACTGACTAAATTTACACAGGTAATCGAGGCCTGTTCTGAACCTGACCACATTATCACTGACTAACTTTACACAGGTAATCGAGGACTGTTCAAAACCTGACCACATTATCATTGACTAAATTTACACAGGTAATCGAGGCCTGTTCTGAACCTGACCACATAATCACTGACTAAATTTACACAGGTAATCGAGGCCTGTTCAAAACCTGACCACATTATCACTGACTAAATTTACACAGGTAATCGAGGCCTGTTCTGAACCTGACCACATCATCATTGACTAAATTTACACAGGTAATCGAGGCCTGTTCTGAACCTGACCACATCATCATTGACTAAATTTACACAGGTAATCGAGGCCTGTTCAAAACCTGACCACATTATCATTGACTAAATTTACACAGGTAATCGAGGACTGTTCAAAACCTGACCACATTATCACTGACTAAATTTACACAGGTAATCGAGGCCTGTTCAAAACCTGACCACATTATCACTGACTAAATTTACCACATTATCATTGACTAAATTTACACAGGTAATCGAGGCCTGTTCCAAACCTGACCACATTATCACTGACTAAATTTACACAGGTAATCGAGGCCTGTTCAAAACCTGACCACATTATCACTGACTAAATTTACACAGGTAATCGAGGCCTGTTCAAAACCTGACCACATTATCACTGACTAAATTTACACAGGTAATCGAGGCCTGTTCCAAACCTGACCACATTATCACTGACTAAATTTACACTAATCATACTATTAGTAATTTGGGGGCGGGACGTAGCCCAGCTTGATACGCGGTCGGTCTGGGAACGACCCCCGTCGGTGGGCCCATTGGGCTATATCTCTTTCCCGCCAGTGTACCACGACTGGTATATGAAAGGCCGTGGTATGTGGTATCCCTGTCTGTGGGATGGTGCATAGAAAAGATCCCTTGCTGCTAATCGAAAAGAGTAGTCCATGAAGTGGCGACAGCGGGTTTCCTCTCTCAATATCTGTGTGATTCTTAACCATATGTCTGACGCCATATAACCGTAATTAAAATGTGTTGAGTACGTCGTTAAATAAAACACTTCTTTCTTTCTTTCTTCATCTTTTGTTTTGTGTTCAGGTTATACAATGAAATCCTTATTTTCGTTTCGTTGGGTACTTAAATTTGTGGATCTTTATTTTAGTACCATACCATATACCGGCCTCGGTGGCGTCGTGGTTAGGCCATCGGTCAACAGGCTGGTAGGTACTGGTTTCGGATCCCAGTCGGGATTTTTAATCCAGATACAGACTCCACACCCTGAGTGAGTGCTCCGCAAGGCTCAATGGGTAGGTGTAAACCACTTGCACCGACCAGTGATCCATATTTGGTTCAACAAAGGCCATGGTTTGTGCTATCCTGCCTGTGGGAAGCGCAAATAAAAGACCCCTTGCTGCCAATCGGAAAGAGTAGCCCATGTAGTGGCGACAGCGGGTTTCCTCTCAAAATCTGTGTGGTTCTTAACCATATGTCTGACGCATTTCTTTCTTGTAGTACCATACATTCGTATTACATTATGTAGACATTTAATATATTTTCGTTGTGTTCTTAAATTCGTTAAAAGAGCACATTGATTTATAAATCATCGACTATTGCATCTCAAACATATGGTCATTTATTGCACAGTCATAGAGGAAACCCGCTACATTTTCCCATTAGTAGCAAGGGATCGTTTGTATGCATCATCATACAGACAGGATAGCACATACCACGGCCTTTGATATACCAGTCGTGGTACACTGGCTGGAACGAGAAACAGCCCAATGGGCCACCGACGGGGATCGATCCCAAACCGACCGCGCATCAAGCGAGCGCTTTACCACTGGGCTACATCCCGATCCCATTGACTATTATAATCCTTCTCTTCTTTTTTTTGTAGCCCAGTGGTAAAACGCTCGTTTGGGATCGATCCCCGTCAGTGGGTGTTCTCTATGACTATGTGTAAAAATTACTAAATGTTTGACATCCAATAGCCAAATGATTAATAATCAATTTCTTTCTTTTTATATTAGCATCACTGCCAAACAGCTATATAGGATTATAAACGAATCACTACGCATTAATTTTGCTTGTAGAACGATGGAAATACATGGTAAAAGGTTTTATGTCAGCACATTTTGCACGAAAATCTCAATCATTTTGGCGCGAATTTGAGGTTTTGGACCGGCCTCGGTGGCGTCGTGGCAGGCCATTGGTCTACAGGCTGGTAGGTACTGGGTTCGGATCCCAGTCGAGGCATGGGATTTTTAATCCAGATACCGACTCCAAACCCTGAGTGAGTGCTCCGCAAGGCTCCGCAAGGCTCAATGGGTAGGTGTAAACCACTTGCACCGACCAGTGGTCCATAACTATTAGTTGCCCCCCAAAAAACAAAAATTCCTAGCTACGTCCCTGTCACTGTCATATCGGGCCCCAGCCGGGAGAGACAATAGCAGACGACAATATTAAGACTACGGACTGGTCACTGTCATATCCGGTTCCTATATGCACCACCTGGAGCTGGTAGAGTCTAACTTTCTACATCCATGACTGTCCATGCCAAAAAAGACCAGAGATTCGCAATTCCACCACAATAACCAAGAATCCAATCCACAACCTGGAGAGACACCAGCAGACGACAATATTAAGACTACGGACTGGCCACTGTCATATCCGGTTCCTATATGCACCACCTGGAGCTGGTAGACACTGACGACTGTCCATGTCAAACATGACCACAGACTCCAAAGCGCATCAGCACTCTTGTGCCCCTTGTACAATCATAAGCGTGCATGACACGGGGGCAGGGGGGAGGGGGTCAACTACCCCCCACCCCTCCCTAGTGCTGGAGCAAAACCTCAAAGAAAGAAGTTTACGGTTATATAGCGTCAGACATATGGTTAAGGACCACACAGATTTTTTTAGAGGAAACCCGCTGTCGCCACATAGGCTACTCTTTTTTACGACAGGCAGCAAGGGATCTTTTATTTGCGCTTCCCACAGGCAGGACAGCACAAACCATGGCCTTTGGTGAACCAGTTACGGATAACTGGTCGGTGCAATTGGTTTACACCTACCCATGCGGAGCACTCACTCAGGGTTTGGAGTCGATATCTGGATTAAAAATCTCATGCCTCGACTGGGATCCGAACCCAGTACCTACCAGCTTGTAGACCGATGATCTAACCACGACGCCACCGAGGCCGGTTTGTTGTCTAGCAGAGCCTAAAGATACGATTCCATTAATGCGTTTGCAGTATGCGTTAGCGTTTGTGTTAAAATTAGAACAGGTTGAAATATGTATGATTGTGTCCATTAATGCGTTTGCGGTAACGTTGCGTTTGCGTTACTTTTCAATCGGTCCATGTTGCGATTGAGAACGCAAACGCATTGAAATGGACGGAGGAAGTGACGTCAGGAAGAAGGTATTTCCTGTTTCCTATACGACTTTTGGTTTTGGCAAAATGCCTCTAGGAACAAAACAATTTTCTGTTACTGAAGTATTGTAGATCCCAAATTTGGACCGATTCAGCAGTAATTTATGGACCCACCATCTATGTTTCCTTGACAGTCTTGCCCTCGAATCACGCATGATCTTACAGCAAACTAGGATATTTAGTAGCAAATAATCCTGTTCATGTATATATCTTTGTATCTTTGATGCACTGGGGGCCATCTTTCCTGTCCTGTTCCAGGGCGGTAAAGGTAGAATACCCTACTGCAATTGGAAATTATTGAAACAGGATTGTCAGGGGTTTTTTTTATATCTCGAAAGCATACTACAAACGCAACGCAAGCGCATTAATGGAATCGTAGTTTGTAAAAAAAAAACATAAAGCGAACTCATACTGCAAAAGCAACGCAAACGCTTTAAAGAGACCTTTGTGAATTCGTTCAGATTTAATGTAATTAGATTAAAAACACAGCTTTGTATCTTTGTTGTTGTTTTTTCGATTTTTTGTGTGTAGGTCTCTAGAGGAGGGGGTCTGCAGTCTTTAATATACATTGTATTGAAGTATTTACTGGACTTTTTGTATTTCAGCTTTTGAGGATTTCGTGATTCAGTCACTCACCATTGACAACAACAAGCAAGGGGCGGACCTGAAAAGCATTCCAGTCATCACGAATCGGTTAGTTCTGAGTTGGTGCTTACAGTGACATTAGCTAGCGTTAAAGACGCAATCTCGCATCCATGTATCATACACTCTTACATGTACTCCCGACTCCACCTCCCTCCCCGGGGGCGAGACATAGTCCAGTGGTAGAGCGTTCGCTTGATGCGCGGTCGGTTTGTGATCGATCCCCATCAGTGGGCCCATTGCACATTTCTCTCTCCAACCAGTGCACCACGAATGGTACAGCAAAGGCCGTGATATGGGCTATCCTCTCTACGAGATGGTGCATATAAAAGATCCCTTGATGTGAAGTTGCAACAACGCGTTTCCTCCCTCAATATCTGTATGGTCCTTAACCATATGTCCGACGCCATATAATCATAAATAAAATGTGTTGAGTGCGTCGTTAAATAAACCATTTCCCTTTACCTTTCTCCCCCCAAATGGCACGTATAGATCATGTCGGTTAAGACACTTGTGTAAATTCTTGCAACATGATCATCATAAATCATTACGTATAACATTAAAGACTTCTAATTAAATTAATATTATCGTGTTGAAATGGTGTAATTAATGTTACATGATTACAATGCATAGTTTTAGTGAAAGATGTATTGAAAAAAAGTATTATTAAATTACAAATTATTAAACACTTTTAGAGTTGCCGTCCTTTTCTTGACATTTATCAATTTAAAGCTCATTCTTAGATGATACAAACATTTCAAATTACCGGGGGGTGGGGGCGTAGCCCAGTGGTAAAGCGCTCGTCTGATGAGCGGTCGCTCTAGGATCGATCCCAATCGGTGGCCCATTGAGCTATTTTCCGTTCCAGCCAGTGCATTACCACTGCTATATCAAATGTCATGGTATGTGCTATCTTGTCTGTGGGATGGTGTATACAAAAGATCCTTGCTACTAATGAAAAAAATGTGACGGGTTTCCTCTCTATGAATATATGTCAAAATTACTAAATGTTTTACATCCAATATCCGATGATTAATAAATCAATGTGCTCTATTGGTGTCGTTATAATACAAAAACATGTTTTTTTTCTTCAAATCACTGGTAAACAGTATCCATTGAATTTACAAGAAAACCGCTTATTATTATTATTATATATATATGATATCATGGTATATCTTTAACACATTGCATAAAACCAGTTTCAAAAATAATTAGTCATGAGAAACAGAAAATTACTTGTGTTTTGTAGGATTTAAAGGGACATTCCCGAGTTTGTTGCATTGTAAGACGTTTCTCTTAAAGGGACATTCCCGAGTTTGTTGCATTGTAAGATTTTTCCGACTAATAAAATATTTCTACGATTAAACTTACATATTAAATATATTTTCTGGTTTAGAATATCGGTGTCTCTATATTCAATGTGTTTCTGGTCGTCTTAATATTTGTAAGAAGCCCAAATTAGATTTTGTCTTCAAATAATTTCGTACGTTCGAAAAAAATTTATATTTTTAGAAATAAAATGAAATTTAATCTAGAACAAATATTAGAGCGATCAGAAACACGTTTAGTATACAGCCACTAATATTTTATGTATAACATATATTTGATATGTAATTACAATCTTTAATAAGTTTTTGTTAGTCGATAACATCTTAAAAAGTGCAGCAATCTCAGGAATGTCCCTTTAATTACATGCGAAAACACGAATGAAGGAAAGAAAGAAAAGTTTTATTTAACGACACACTCAACACATTTTATTTACGGTTATATAGCGTCGGACATATGGTTAAGGACAACACAGATATTGAGGGAGGAAGCTCGCTGTCGCCACTTCATGGGCTACTCTTTTAGATTAGCAAGGGATCTTTTATATGCACCATCCCATAGACAGGATAGTACATACCACGACCTTTGTAGCACCAGTTGTGGAACACTGGATAGAACGAAAAATAGCTCATTGGACCCACCGACCGGGGTCGATCCTAGACCGACCGCGCATCAGGCGGACGCTTTACCAGTGAACTAAACACGATAGGCTAAACACGAGTAATACACCATTTGGATTAATTTGATAATTTTTTTGCTTATTTTTGAATGTTTTTTTTCGATTCAGTTATGCTTGTGTCATGTCAAGAAACACCAAACACCTTAAAAAATTTAACTTTAAAATTGTTTTTTGTTTGCCTTGATAAAATAATAATAATAACAACAACAATTAATAAATAAATAAAATTGTGGAAGAGAGACGGAATTGGAATTGTCCTTTAAAGGGACAGACCCTAGTTTTTAAACACTAAGGCATACTGTTTCACTAGTAGAGCCGTTTATAATAACTGAAATCAAACTTTAATTATATTTTATTGTTTAGCTTATCCATTTCCGTACAAAAGAAGTTTTTTCCTGGTCATCCTGGAATTTCTAATACCACAATATGCCTTTTGATTTTAAAACGCACGCGCGTCTGAGAAGTATCAATTATGGAGTCGAGTTTCAGTCTATTTTTAACGGTATTTCACCGGTTTGTAACTTAACCAAACTTAGTATCCATTTTTACTGGTCGAAACAAGAATCTGCGCCATTAATGCCGTTAGTTATGTTATTGTTATTCCAGTTGTCATGTAGGCGGAGATATTACCGGCATCATCCCCGAACCCGTACGTGATCAAAACAGCTTCAGAACCGTCTTTACGTTCACGACCATCAAGTT
>NC_054705.1:19680667-19755325 GCF_016097555.1 Gigantopelta aegis
CATATCAACAACAACAACAATAACAACAAGAACAATACAACAACATCATCAACAACATCATCAACAACAACAAGAACATCAACAATAACAGCAACAACAATACAACAACATCATCAGCAACGACAACAATATCAACAAGAACAATACAACAACATCAACAACATCATCAACAACAACAATACAACAACATCATCAACATAATCAACAACAACATCAACAAGAACATTACAACAACTTCATCAAAAACATCATCGACAACAACAACAATAACATCAACAACAACATCATCAACAACATCATCAATAACAACAACAATAACAAGAACATCAACAACAACAATACAACAACATCATCAACAACAACAACAACAACAATAACATCAACAAGAATAATACAACAACAACATTATCATCATCAATAACAACAACAAAAAAGAACAAGAAACAACAACACACCTCTCCCCATAATACACAAGTTTTTTATTTGTTACATTATCTTTTTTAAAAAAGCACCCAACAACACAGGTTATAAATAAATTTAAACATCCTTTTCATCTAAAACATGTTTACGGCGCGAATAGTTAACATACGCTAAAGAGCTATCAGTATCAATATTAATTATACTTCACAGAGCATTTAATTTCGGTCGTGCTTATTTTATTGGATGTTATAGCTGTGGCTACCGGGTCATCACTGTTTAGCAACCAATCACGAAAATAAGCTATTTTTTTGCAAACACTTGTAAAAATAGCGAAATATGACACTTGCAATTTTTAGACTGAAATTTTAATTGTTGATACTAATTAGCAGATTTTGATATTTGTACTTGTTGTGTTCCAGACGGATCTCAAAACGAGGTGGCTCAAAGCTCGAACGTGTTTGGCCTGAGTGACGGAATCCTTGCCGGCGTCATCGTGCTGTCGGTCGTGATCGTCATCGTCATCGTCGCCGTCGTCGTTTTCACTTATAGCATCCTACGCAGGAAGAGAAAGATGGAGAAACCCGAAAACTTTCATTAATTTCTGTGTTCACTCCAATCACTGCTTCGACCATTGACCATCATGATTAAAAACTGTTTCATTCCCCGTTGTATCATTGTATACAATAGATAAAACTAACTACGTTGATTTTTGTATTTAATTTGTATTTTATTTAAAGGTGCACTAGAAACAGTCTCTTGGTTAGAATATTCCTTTGTGTACGCCTAGTATGTTATTGATTGCCCAAAAGTCAACAAAAGCTTCCAACAGTTACTTCATGCACATTAAACTGAATGAAAGAAAGAAAGAAAGAAATGCTTTATTTAACGACGCACTCAACACATTTTATTTATGGTTATATGGCGTCAGACATATGGTTAAGGACCACACAGATTTTGAGAGGAAACCCGCTGTCGCCACTACATGGGCTACTCTTTCCGATTAGCAGCAAGGGATCTTTTATTTGCGCTTCCCACAGGCAGGATAGCACAAACCATGGCCTTTTGTTGAACCAGTTATGGACCACTGGTCGGTGCAAGTGGTTTACACCTGCCCATTGATCCTTGCGGAGCACTCACTCAGGGTTTGGAGTCGGTATCTGGATTAAAAATCCCATGCCTCGACTGGGATCCGAACCCAGTACTTACCAGCCTGTAGACCGATGGCCTACCACGACGCCACCGAGGCCGGTTTGTGTTCTTGGTTGCTCAGATGTCTTCTGAAGCTCTCGACAATTATTTAAAAGGACATTTCCGAGTTTGTTGCATTGTAAAATATTTCCGACTAATAAAATATTTCTACGATTAAACTTACATATTAAATATATTTTCTTGTTTAAAATATCAGTGTCTGTATATTCAATGTGTTTCTGGTCGTCTTAATATTTGTAAGAAGCACAAACATGGATTTTGTCTTCAAATAATTTCGTACGTACGAAAAAATCTTTTTTAGGAAATAAAATGAAATTTAACCTAGTACAAATATCAGAACGATCAGAAATACGTTTAATATACAGCCACTAATATTTTATGCAGAAAAATATATTTAATATGTAATTACAGTCGTCAAAAAGTTTTTGTTAGTCGATAACATCTTAGAAATTGCAGCAAACTCAGGAATGTCCCTTTAATGTTTACTGAACTGTATTAGGCAGATTCTGTTGAGGCTACATAATTCTAGATAAATGTAAAAAACATTCCTCGGAATATCTGGTTGAAACGTACAGTTTATTGTTTAGAATAGTCGCTTTATGTATACCTGGTGTGTTCATGGTTGTTCCACCGTCTACCGTTAAAGTTTGTTTTTGTTTAACGACACCACTAGAACAACTGATTTTTTTTATACTCGGCTATTGGATGTCAAACATTTGGTAATTCTTGACACGAAGTCTTTGAGAAAATCCGCTACATTTTTCAGTTAGTAGCAAGGGATCTTTTATTTGCACCATCCCACAGACAGGATAGCACATACCTCAGCCTTCGATACACCAGTCGTCGTGCACTGGCTGGAACGAGAAATAGCCTTATAGGCTAGTGAGCGCTTTACCCCTGGCCTACGTCCCGTCCCTTCTTTAAACAAAAAACCCCCAAAACAACAACAAACGTTAACGTTTCCTACTTTGTCTATATCTGGTTATATCGGGTTTCTTATCTATTATTTTATATATTATGTGCAATCGTTTTTTAAAATATGTTTTGGTGTCATTAAATAGACGTTTTTTTCACTGTGTATAAACTTGTTTTAGTGTACTAGAGAGTTGGCATAATATTTGCGAAAATAGGTCGCATGTTTGGAATGGGAAAAACCTAATTTTACCTTTTTGAAATTTTTTAGAACCCCGGCACCTTTACGGTCCAAATATAAATATTGTAAAGTGTTGCCTTGTTGGCGTAAACAGTGGGTTCCCCTAGAAACCTCAGTAAAATAAAAAAAAATCTGAATAAATTATCCATCAAACAGAAGCCGGTGACTGATTCATTTTGATGCCCACTTAATTACAAAAGCAAAGCATTTGTAGACACCCAGCCAGTACAGCACGACTGGTATATCAAAGGCCGTGGTATGTGCTATCCTGTCTGTGGGATGATGCATGTAAAAGATACCTTGCTACTAATGGCAAAATTACCAAATGTTTGACATCCAATAGCCGATGATTAATAAATCAATGTGCTCTAGTGGTGTTGTTAAACAAAACAAACTTTAAAGAAATCTTTCATTCTGGACAACGTACAGCGCGTTACCAATGGGCAGCGTTCCGTCCCACCCCCGCACCATCTCCCCATTATAAGGTACAAACATTTTCGTGTTTGACAAATGTGGTTGTTTTACCCTTGGCATGTGTTGTTCTAATTGTAATCAAGGGGCTGGCAAAACAAATATATATATATATATAATAATAATAAATAAAAAATATGGTTGTTTCGATACTACGTGCAGGTCATGATATAAAACTTGCCAGGGCTCTTTATGTGCGTTTTTCTCAGACAGGACAATACATACCATGACGAAAAGCATTGAGTTTCGCTGGTTTTGGTGACGGGCGTTCCGGGGGGGGGGGGGGGGGGGGCACTTGAGGTTGACAATATACAGGTTTGTGTCGTACTCCATATCAATGGATATAAAAAATTGGCTTTTGCCTCCCCCCTCCTCCCGGGCCCTTCTCACCACAGACTGTGCCCCCCCCTCCCCCACCCCCGCCACACCAAATACCGTTCCTACGGTCCTGCCATCGCACATTAGGCTAAGGTTCTACGACTGAGCTACAATCTGCCCATGTAACAGAACAAGATATTTATTATGATCTGTACCACATGTGTACAGCTATTACAAAAATATCTCCAGTTATAATGGGCGTTTAAATCACTATTTGTATGCCAAGGCGGGTACGACCACACCCGGGTGAATAGGCTTAGTCACGCTTCAAAGAGAAAATATATAACAGCAATGGTAAGACGTAGTCTACTAGGTCAGGTTTTTATCACTTCGAAATGTTCATAAAAGCGTAACGACTGGTACATAACTTTTCAGGACAAAGCTATTTAGGTATAGCACACACATATATAATAATTTTTAATTTTTTTTATTATAATATTGGAGATCAAGAAGGAAGTTACATTGGATTGTGGGTATTCATGTTATGTTCTGGTAGAGAAAAGTAACCTTAACGAAGGACGACTAAGATTAGGTGGGTATTTTGTAGGTAGCTATATTCATTTAGATTAAGTAATATATATTGATAAAAAACTAATTTAAAAACTGCACGTTATGGATATAGTAAGAGCTTGCCATTTCTTTCCGTTCCTCATCTTCCCGTTGGGTTGCTATAAGGGTAGGGGAGGGACGTAGCCCAGTGGTCTAGAATCGCATGGGCGAATCCAGGACATATTTTTAGGGCGGGGGGCAAAAAAAAACCGGCGGGGCTGGGGGGGGGGGGGGGGACATTGGCTCGTTAAAATAGCATCTTGATATATATTCAATATTTGCAGTTAATACGAATGCGTTTTTGTATATATCACAGTGTACGAACGGAAGGTTTTCTGTAGCGCTAGTTGCATTCATAAAGATTATTATGATTGGGAGGGGACGGATGTAGCCCAGTGGTTAAGCGTTCGCCTGATCTGCGTTAGGTGGCCCCCACTGGGCTATTTCTCGATCTAGTCAGTGATATATCAAAGGCCGTGGTATGTGCTATCCTGTATGTGGGATGATGCATATAAAAGATCCCTTGCTACTAATAGGAAAATGCAGCGGGTTTCCTCTCTAAAACTATATGTCAAAATTACCACAATGGTTGACATCCAACAGCCGATTATTAATTAATCAATATGCTCTAGTGGTGTCGTTAAACAAAAACACCAAAAAACTTATAAAGGGAAGATCACGATGAATCTTTTAGAAAGTAGCAGTCAGAAGCACGAGTTGGCGTTTTAAAGGGACATACCCTTGTTTTAGCCCGTGAAAATTAACACTAAGTTTAATTAATCTACAAACCTGTAACATATTTGGACAAAGTTACAATTGAATTGAAACATTAGTATGTGACTTTGAAATGATGATATACCCTCTGAAAACAGACCAAAACTCGACTCCATAACTGTTATTTATCAGACGCACGTGCGTTTTTAAAAATATAAGAAATTAATTTTGAGATATTAAAGACACCTGGATGACCAAAAGCACTTCAAATGTACGGAAATTGATAATCTAAGCCATAAAATCTAAGTAAAGTATGATTTCAGTTATCAAAAAACGGCTATAATAGTCCAAAATATGCCTTAGTGTTTACAAACTAGGGTATGTCCCTTTAATAATTTGTAATTAGTAATCATCATTATCATTAACTGCACATGTAATTGATTTCATTTAGTTTATCAAATATGGCCTTCATATATTACTTAGGAAAAGTTAAAATTAAAGTTTGCATTGTTTAACGACACCACTAGAGCACGTTAATTTACTAATTGGATGTCAAACATTTGGTAATTGGAGAGGAAACCCGCTATATTTTTCCATTATTAACTATTTTATTTTATTTTATTTTATTATTATTATTTATTTATTTATTTATTATTTTTTTAATATTTTATTTTATTTTATTTTATTTTATTTTATTTTATTTTATTATCTTTGTTTTTTGTAATCCACAGGTGCTCTTAGTCGAATAAATTAATTATATTTAAATTTTTATTTTTTAATGATTTGTCTATTTTATAGTTCAATGGCTTTTACTGTAAAATCCATTGAAGATGTAATATAAATACAAACTAGCCAAATCATTAAGTGAACATGTAATATAAATACAAACTAGCCAAATCATTAAGTGAACATGTAATATAAATACACAATAGCCAAATCATTAAGTGAACATGTAATATAAATACAAAATAGACAAATCATTAAAAAAATATATATATAAAACACGAAATAAAGCTTTACAGAGACAGACATATTCGGTCTATAAATAAAAGTAAATGAATGAAACATGGATGATCTAAACTTCTAAATTAATATATTAATAAAACAGTGTAAACAGATAAAAGATTTAAAAATACGAAAGATGTATAAATTCATTTAAGAGATACCAGATAATATGCGCCACATCCCCACCCCCACCCAACAACAACTAAAACACACACACACACACAAAACAAAAACAAACACGCCAACCCTCCCCTACAAGAACAAACAAGGAAAAAACCAAAAACAAACAACAAATAACAACAAACAATAACGCTACCTCAAACCCCCCCAACCCCCCCCCCCCAAAAAAAAAGACCCCAAAACCCTCCCAAACAAGATTGGTAACAACACTGCACTAGGGCTAAGACTAAAGCTCAGCAAGGTCGTTTAATTGAATTCCTGAATAATTTAGATAAATATAATAGAAACGATGTTTGCCATTTTAAATTGAGGACGATGGGTTTTTTTGGGGGGTTTTAAAAAAAATGTATTATAGTTTTTTTTAGAAAGGTGGAGGCATTTTAATTACCCAGATTGCAATGTTGCAACTTAACCGTCCCCATTTCCAAAATCCGTGTTTTTTATTTGTTTGCGTTTTGTTGCTAGAAAGAAGATACAGCCCTATTTAATCTGACAGCGAAATGAACAGGTTTGAAAATAAGTGATGAACATTATTTTAATGTATACATATATATTCCCTAGGAAAAGATCATTGTTCTTTCCCCACTTCTCTCTGCCAATAAAAACAACAAAGCAAAACAAAATAAACAAACAAACAAACAAATAAAAATAAATAAATAAATAAATAAATAAATAAATAAATAAATAAATAAACAAACAAACAAACAAATAAATAAATAAAACCCCACTTCAAACATACTCAATGTCATATTCAATAAGTACTCTGTATTATGAATAATTGTTAAAGTTTGTTTTTATTTAAATTCACCACTACATTACGCTGATTTATAATCATCTGCTATTGGATGTCAAACATTTGTATATTGGTAATCTCGACTCTTGAGAGGAAACCCGCTACATTAATTATGTTAGCAGAAAGGGTCGTTTACATGCAGACAGACAGGACAGCATATACGACGCTAATTTCAACTCTTAATCTCGACTCTTGAGAGGAAACCCGCTACATTAATTCTGTTAGCAGAAAGGGTCGTTTACATGCAGACAGACAGGGCAGCATATACGACGCTAATTTCAAATCTTAATCTCGACTCTTGAGAGGAAACCCGCTACATTAATTCTGTTAGCAGAAAGGGTCGTTTACATGCACTTTCCCACAGACAGGACAGCATATACGACGCTAATTTCAACTCTTAAGAGGAAACCCGCTACATTTTGTTTCATTAGCAGCAAAGGATCTTTTACATGCACTTTCCGCAGAGACAAGATAGCATATATATGTTCTACTTTATTGCCCCGTGTATAAAGAGCTGAGAGATATTTTATTTAATAAGTGCTTGGAATTATGGGATGGTTTTATAGCTGTAACAGATGCTGAAAAGATATCATACATTTTATCCAACCATACCGTATGTAGATTAAGTGCCAAAACCTGCAAATTAACATGCTTTGTACGTTAATTCAATGGGTGTTAGATATTTTGTTAATATAACCGAAAGCGTTTGAAATAAGATACTATAATTATATCTGTTACTTGATTGAATATTAACAGGGGATGATAATATTTTATTAAATGTCTTAAATGTGTTTTAGTTTTATATTATTTTAATATATAGACAGTTTATAATTGGACTGAATATAATAGCATGTTTTATTTTCGTGTTAGATGTTTTAAATATGTTTTTAATGTAATATTTGTATATTTTATATGTCGATTCTTTATAGTCTCTCGTAACTCCATATGGAGTGGCTCAGTGCTATTTTATATATTATTGTTTTATTGATGTATTTTTTTTTAAAACTGAGGTCAGACTTTAATAAACAATTTCTCTGTCTGTCTACGACGGCCTTTGATATGTCACTGGTTGGGATAATGAACAACAGATGTGAATAATAAACTGAGCGAGGTCATGTAAAACACCATCACCACCACCACCACAACAACAGAAACTTTTGAAATCTTCTTCTAAAGTCGGTGGTCCTGAATGTAACACAACCTTATATAATAACTCACTGAGGCATTCAGTGCTGTACCTCATGCTGTTGCTTCAACCCTTTTCGTGAAAATAATCGTGACTGAAAACAGAAAAGAATGGGTTTGCCTCCAACAAAGTAAGGTGTCGTTGCACAGACATAATTGTATAGCCGCCTGAGGCGGATCCTGAAATTTTTAAATGTCTCTCTTTGTGTGTGTGTGTGTGTGTGTGTGTGTGTGTGTGTGTGTGTTACCGGCCTCGGTGGTGTCGTGGTTAGGCCATCGATCTACAGGCTGGTAGGTACTGGGTTTGGATCCCAGTCGAGGCATGGGATTTTTAATCCATACATATTGAATATACAAACACTGATATTCTAAACAAGAAAATATATGTAATATGTAAGTTTAATCGTAGAAATATTTTATTGGTCGGAAACATCTTACAATGCACCAAACTCAGGAATGTCCCTTTAAGAAATAATTACACCAAAAGTGTATATGTATATGTATATGTATATGTATATGTATATGTATATGTATATGTATATGTATATATGTGTATATGTATATATATGTATATATATATATATATATATATATATATATATATATATATATATATATATATATATATATATATATATATATATATATGAAGAGTTTAGGCGCAAAACGCGATATATCCATTTTTTCATTTTCAATAAAAGTGATTTTTTTAAATTGGCGTATGTCGCGTTTTGATAAAAAAAAAACCCGGGATTTACCCAATATAATTTTATAAGGATCAATAGCGTTTTGCGGCAAATCAGCGGGCCTACGTTTAGCCCTTACTGACATACAATAATGGCTTTAACTAACAAAAGAAAGAAAATGGTTTATATCTATCTATCTATCTATCTATATATATATATTACGTATAATATGCCTGTATGTTTTACTATTGATAAAGTGATTTTTAGTCTCATAACACCTGGGGCGGGACGTAGCTCAGTGGTACAGCGCTCGCCTGATGCGCAATCGATCTAGGATCGATTCCCGTAGGTGAGCCCATTGGGCCATTTCTCGTTCCAGCCAGTGCTCCACAACAAAGACCGTGGTATATACTATCCTGTCTGTGGGATGATTACTATAAAAGATCCCTTGCTGCTAATCGAAACGTTTATCCCATGAAGTGGCGACAGCGGCTTTCCTCGCTAATATCTGTGTGGTCTTTAGCCATATGTCCGACGCCATTTAACCGTAAATAAAATGTGTTGAGTGGGTCATTAAATAAAACATTTCCTTCCTTCCTTCCTTTCTTCCTCATAACTCCATAAGGTAGTGGCGGATCCAGAAAATCCATTTGGTGTAATTATTTCTTAAAGGGACATTCCTGAGTTTGCTGCATTGTAAGATGTTTCCGACTAATAAAATAGTTCTACGATTAAACTTGCATATTAAATATATTTTCTGGTTCAGAATATCAGTGTCTGTATATTCAATGTGTTTCTGGTCGTCTTAATATTTGTAAGAAGCCCAAACTGGATTTTGTCTTCAAATAATTTTGTACGTATGAAAAAAAGAGGAAATAAAATGAAATCTAACCCAGAACAAATATTAGAACGATCAGAAACACATTTCATTTACAGCCACTAATATTTTATGCAGAAAAATATATTTGATATGTAATCACAATCGTTAACAAGTTACTGTTAGTCGATAAGATCTTAAAAACTGCAGCAAACCCAGGAATGTCTCTTTAAATCCATGTTACGATAACATTATATAAGGGGCAGATACAGAATGCTTGAATGTTAGGTGTGCAGCTTTAAAAAGGCTACAGTATTTAAAAGTGTGTCTTCCCCAGAAGATTTGGTTTTTAATATCCATAATCTCTTCCACTCTCCCTTTGAACTGTGTTGAGATATATCTGTAAACATGGGATTTGTGAATAATTTTTGTTTTAAATTTAAAAAAAACTTTTTATAATTTTTTATATAGAGAATACTACATGAGTGGCCGAATTGTTTAAAATCATAAATCTATAACGTCCTTTTTATAATATTATTATTCTTTATTCAGCATGGGATTTGTGAATAATTTGTGTTTTAAATTAAAAAAATCTTTTTACAATTTTTTATATAGAGAATACTACATGAGTGGCCGAATAGTTTAAAATCATAAATTTATAACGTCCTTTTTATAATATATTCTTTATTCAGCATGCATAGTGCTCTTTTTTAAAATCTGATTTATCTAAGTTTATACTTTGCAATTACACGGAAATACTTGCTTTATTAACGATTCTGTGAATAAAGATTCTTAAAATAAGAAACCCTCTATAATAGTTCATAATTCGTTTTGCTGTTTAAATATTTACTACATTTTATTACTAATTTCAGGAAAATGAATCACCTTTCGACAACAAAGTGCTTTCTTCTGTGTTGGTCTTTATGCCTGTTACAACTCCAGACAACTGCAGACTGTAAGTATTTGAAAACCCCCCACAGAAAAAAACACAAATTATCCCACTGCCCCCTTTCCTTTATCTCCGTTCATGCTTATATCCAATTACGGTTCAAGCACGCTGTTCTGGGCACACACCTCAGCTATCTGGGCTGTTCGTCCAGGACAGTGGGTTAGCTGTTAGTGGTTAGTGAGAGAGAAGAGGGTGTAGTGGTCTTACACCTATCCACTGAGTCGTTAAAACTCACTCTGGGTGGGAGCCGGTACCGGGCTGCGAACCCTGTACCTACCAACCTTATGTCCGATTGCTTAACCACGATACCACCGAGGGCGGTTATTCCATCTCATTTTTCCGATCTGGCAGCTCCCATAAAAAATTAAATTTAAAATTAAAATTAAATTAGAATTGAATCACTCGAGGGCAGGCGATTCTTTGTCTCATTGCACCCCAGGTGAGCAGCCCCGTCAGTGGGCCCCACTTGGTTATTTGTCGTTCCAGCCAGTGCACCACAACTGGTATATCAAAGGCTGTGGTATGCTCTCTCCATTATCCTCGCTGTGGAGAAAATCCCTTGCTACTAATGGAAACATATAGCGTGTTTCCTCACCTCTAAAACTATATAAATTCAGAATTACCAAATGTTTGACACCCAACAGCCGATTATTAATAAATCAATGGGCTCTAGTTGTGTCGTTAAACAAAAACAAACAAACAAACAAATCCTCTCCTAAGGTCCTTTATTTGCTATTAATGGAAACATGTAGCGCGTTTCCTCTCCTTTAATACAATATATAAAAATTACCAAATATTTGACACCCAATAGCCGATGTTTAATAAATCAATGGGCTCTAGTGGTGTCGTTAAACAAAAACAAACAAACGAACAAATAAATCCTCTACTAAGGTCCTGTACTAATGGAATCTAGTGGTATCGTTAAGCAAAACACACTTTACTCAGGTGAGCGTAAACATTAACAACAAAGAATTTTTCAAGCACTACAGATGTTGTATTAATTAAAAAAATAGTGTCTTTTTTCCCCTATCTCTCTTTCAGTACCATCGGTGAACTTTGGCCCGGATGTGAGTTTCTCCGAAGGTGAAGGCACGGTCTCTGTGAATTTGACAGTGGATAAATTGTTCACTGTTGAGAATCCTCTAAGCGTGACCGTGATAACAGTGCCTGGAAGTGCGACGGCCGCAGACTATAACTTTACGTCACCACTGACTGTCCAATTTCAAAATTCATTGACCGTTCAGGTCGAGTTTACAATCGTCTCTGACACAGTGAGTGGTTGTTTGTTTGTTTGTTTGTTTTGTTTTGATCCTTAAACCAGAGCCGGTTTAAGGATCCGCGGGGCCTGTAACACAAATAACAGCGGGGCCCCTTACCCAGGATATATATATTTTGCACACCCTCGTGGAGAGGGGAAAAATTACCTGGGTAAAATAAATGTACACCCTTAAGCGCGGGGTCCGTAGCACGTGCTACATGTGCTACTAGGATAAACCGGCTCTGTTAACGACACCACTAGAGAACATTTGGTAATTTTGACATACAGTCTTAGAGAGAGGAAACCCGCTACAGTTTTTCCATTAGTAGCAAGGGATCTTAAATATATGCACCATCCCACAGACAGGATATCACATACCACGGCTTTTGGTATACCAGCCGTGGTGCACTGGTTGGAATGAAAAAATAGCCCAATAGGCCCACCGACGTGGATCGATCCCAAACCGATCGCGCATCAGGCGGACGCTTTACCACTGGGCTACGTCGCCCCTTTAGTGAGTGGTGACGCGTTCTTACGCTACTTCTTAGGAAAGATGATGGTGGAAATGATTTTATAGCTGTTAATGAATAGCTATTACCCATATGGTGAAAACTATGTTGGTTCGTATCTAGAACGTCAAGTGGAGCGTAACAGGCGGAAGCAGGTAGACATGGGAGGATGGGGGATGGCTGACTGAGATCGAGTGTGCAAAGCAAAGTTTCTAGGGTGTTCGGTGGTATGCTCCCACGGAAATGCTTGAAAACTAGCTGTCCTGAAATGCAATTTCTTTCATTCTACACGTATAATGCATCTCTGCCTTAAGATGTACGGCGGAGGCAAGTAGACATCGGGAGGAGGGGGAATGGGGGCTGACTGAGATCGAGGGGGTAAAGCAAAGTGTCTAGGGGGTTCGGTGGTATGCTCCCACAGAAATGCTTGAAAACTAAATATCTTGAAATGCAATTTCCTGCATTCTAACAAGTAAAATTCATCTCTGCCTTAAGATTTACTACCAATAATATGTTTGATTCAGAATTGTTGGGCTAGAGCCAGCTACCCACCTACCCCTCCCCGCTCCACCGTGCCTGCGTGACACTTCGACGTCAAACGATGACGGCATTGATTGGTGCACTATAACCGAGATATTTGAACATTTAAAAACTTATTTCGGTACACTCAGGCCGTCAAACGACAGAATATGAGGAAACATTGTACAATGGGTATTTACAGTGATGACAACAGGAGTTCTTCATAGAACATATTCAAACATAATTAAAAATAGCTAAATATACATTTTAAAATGATATCAATTGAAATCGATTATGGACAATAAATCGAATATTTAAATCGCTACCATTTCGTATCATATTTATATGTTCCCAGAGAAAAATGAAATTATTTCACTCAGGACAAACATGATTTTTTTTTGAGAGCTCGTTTAATATCCTATAAATCACTCAGTATCAATTGCAAGATTATGTGCAGATAACCTTACTTTAAATACGAATATTTTATAGGTCACTGAAATAGATTTGACCAAATAAAGTTTTTTTGTTTAACGCACCACTAAGGCACATTGGTTTATTAATCAATGTCTATTGGATGTCAAACATTTGGTAATTTTACATACATGTGTCCTAGAGCGGAAACCCGCTGCATTTTGTTCATTAGTAGCAAAATATCTTTTATATGCACCATCCCACATACAGAATAGCACATACCACGGACATACCAGTCTTGTTGCACTGGCTAGAACGAGAAATAGCCCAACGGGCCCACCGTCCATATATATTCCATAGTGAATGGTTAAGAAATCCTAATTCTTAATTAAGATGATGACATAAATTATTTTACAAGTTTCATTGATATAGTTACTAGTGAAGGAAAAGTTCTTAACTTTTAATTAAAATGATTATCGAAATGATTTTACAACTTAATTGATATAGTGATTAGTGAAGGACAAGTTCTTAATTCTGATGATGATCGAATTGATTTTACAACGTTCATTGATATAGTGATTAGTGAAGGACAAGTTCTTAATTCTGATGATGATCGAATTGATTTTACAACGTTCATTGATATAGTGATTAGTGAAGGACAAGTTCTTAATTCTGATGATGATCGAAATGAATTTACAACTTTCATTGATATAGTGATTAGTGAAGGAAATGTTCAACATTATATAATCGCGATAACTTGAAATATGATGGTGTATTTCAATAATAAGGCTTAATGTATTGTTGTTTAAATAAACTTAAACTTATCTTCCACGGTATTTGAACAATGGAAAAGCAGTCTATCGTGTCGTTGAGTATGAATGTATCTACCAGTTTTACTGTAAACTGGTCAAAAGTTACTGCTAATGATATAAATACGTATAGAGCTGAGTCAGATATTTCCTTGTCTCAAATCGTTTTTCCTAATGATGCAATTTCTTGTAAAACTCCAAACTGCAATATATCTGGTCATCTACATGGTATTGATAGTTTATATAATGAAATTGTTAATGCATTAAAATTGGTATCTCAACATTTGATTAAAGGTAATAGTGACAATCACAAAAATGTGCCTGGGTGGAATAACTACGTAAAAGATCTACATCTCATTGCTCGAGAGACCTACTTGTTATGGCGAGACAATGGTAAACCTAGAACAGGACTTATATGTGAAAATATGAACAAAACACGTAGGCAGTTTAAATACGCTCTTAGAATGTGTCAAAATGAGAACGATAGAATGAAGGCAGATGCTATAGCACAAAATTTGACTGACATGAACTTTCGTGAATTTTGGAAAAATATTTCTAAAGAAAATAATAAACGAACTCTATTGGCAACAACTGTGGATGGTGTGACAGGGGAAGAGAATATTGCAGGTTTGTTTAAAGAACATTATAAAGAACTTCTAAATTCTGTGACAGGTCAGCATCATCGAGCATATGTTGAAGAGTATATTGCTAATGATTCAAGTTATGTTGCTGAAATGAACGTAAATCCCAATGAGGTAATGGAGTTTGTTTTTAAACTTAGCAGTGGGAAATCAGCAGGGAATGACGGTCTCTCAGCGGAACACCTCCAATATGCGCCCAAGAGATTATTCGTTCTATTATCAGTTTGTTTCAGTGCCATGCTTGTACACGGGCATGTATCTAGTAGTATGACAGATGTTATTCTTGTTCCTATTGTGAAAAACAAAACCGGAGACATAACAGATAAAGGCAATTACCGTCCAATTGCATTAGCAACTGTGATATCAAAAGTTATGGAACATGTACTGTTATCACGAATAGACCTGAGTACATCAGATTATCAGTTTGGTTTTAAAAGTGGGACATCCACCGATATGTGTTTATTTGCTTTTAAGGAAGTTATTAACTTTTACATTTCACAAGGTAGTCCTGTGTATGTTTGCTTTTTGGATGCAAAAAAAGCCTTTGACCGAGTAAATCACTGGACATTATATATGACACTTTTGAAAAAAGGCGTGCCTACTTTTGTAGTTCGCTTTCTCAAAGCATGGTATTTAACCCAATTGTTTAGTGTAAAATGGGGTGCATATATTTCCTATAATTTTAATGTAACAAATGGCGTCCGTCAAGGTGGGGTAATGTCACCCTTATTATTTAATATATATATTGATGACCTTAACCTACAGTTGTCAAAATGTGCAGTTGGGTGTAATGTTGGTGGGGTGTTTCTAAATAACTTCAGTTTTGCTGATGATATGTCACTCCTTTGCCCATCTATTTCTGCATTAAGAAAAATGTTAACGATTTGCGAGAAATTTGCAGAAGATTATGATATTATATATAATACAATGAAAACTGTTTGTATGTGTATTGAGCCAGAAACTCTGAAGTTGATCAATGTGCCTTCGATATATTTGTGTGGTGATGTACTGAAATTTGTTGACAACTATAAATATCTAGGTCATATCATATGCAAAAACATGAAAGACGATAAAGACATTAAACGACAGTATAGAGCCCTTTGTGTACGTGCAAACATGTTGTTGCGGCGATTTGCAAAATGTTCAGAATCTGTTAAAACACAATTATTTGTGAGTTATTGTAGTAATTTGTACGCGGGTGCATTATGGGTGAAATTTAAGCAGGATACCATGAAAGATCTTAACATATGTTATAATAATGCATACCGATGGATGATCGGACAACGACGACCATACAGTGCCAGCAAGATGTTTGTCAGTCATCGAGTAAAAAGCTTTGGCGCTTTACTTCGCTCAACAGCATATTCGCTGAAGAGCAGAATCGAAACAACTTCAAACGACCTACTTGCCCACCTGCGGTGTACAACTGTGTACGTCAAATCTGTATGTGTAAATCGCTGGCACAAGCTGCTGTATATTATGTAATCAGTTTTGTATGTGATGTTTATATATGTTCTATGGATCTCTGATCTGAAATAAAAATCTATTATTATTATTATTATTATTTGCTAACAGACGAGATGGCAATCTAAATTTTGAAATATATTTTCTATAAAGTATTGTAAGTGGTTTCTGTAAATAAAATTGCAGATTAAATATATATTTAAAATAGTTATACATAGTGCATTTTTGTGACATAATAATTTCATTACTAATATACTGCATAGCTTGGTCTAAAATTCTTTGATAGTCGAACTGATTTCACAACTGTCAGTGACAGTGAATGGTGAAAAGTTCTTAAGTCTTAATTAAGAATAGACGATGGTCGAAGTTATTGTTTTAATTGGCAATATATTTCTGATAGCTTTTTAAAATAAATTTAAAGTCTCTCATAACTCCATAGGAGTGGCTTGTGTACTTTTATTGCTATATTATTGTATCATCCTGTTCAACTGTTGTTTTTATTTTAATCTGTACACAAGGTGAAACGTAAATAAACGATTTATGTCTGTCTGTCTCCCTGCCTATCTGTCTGTTTGACAAAGTAATTAAACTAGTATAATGTGGCATGAGATTTAGGATTTATGTGAATTTTAGACTTCAATTTTCAAAGTTGACATTTTTAAACAATAAACAACCTTTAACCTGTATTTCAATAATAAGGCTTAAAGGGACATTCCTGAGTTTGCTGCATTGTAAAACATATATTTTAAGAAATAAAATGTAATTTAATCTAGTACAAATAGTAGAACGATCAGAAACACATTTAATATACAGCCACTAATATTTTATGCAGAAAAATATATTTGATATGTAATTACAATCGTTACAAAGTCTCTGTTAGTCGATAGCATCTTAAAAATTGTAGCAAACTCAGGAATGTCCATTTAAATATATGTAAAATAATTATACATAGCGCATTTTGGCGACATAATAATTTCACTACTAATATATTGCATAGCTTGTCTAAAATTCCTTGATAGTCAAACTGATTTCACAACTGTCAGTGACTGTGAATGGTCAACAGTTCTTAAGTCTTAATTAAGAATAGATGATGGTCAAAATTATTTGTTAAAGTGTCAATATATTTCTGATAGTCTTTTAATAGTTTTAAAGTCTCTCATAACTCCATAGGAGTGGCTTGTGTACTTTTACTACTGTATTACTGTATTATTACTGTTGAATTCTTGTATTTATTTTAATCTGTACATAAGGTGAGACGTAAATAAATAATTGATCTGTCTGTCTGTCTGACAAAGTAATTAAACCATCATAATGTAGCATCAGATTTAGGATTTATACGATTTGGCAACATGATTGGGACGGTGCGATTGTGAACAAACTTCATTCTATCAAGCCAGTCTTGGGAGAGTGGCAGTCCTCATATAAACAGTGCAGGAAGGATGAAATGGTCTTGTGTCATGCTCGCATCGGTCATACGTATTTGACCCATTCATTTATCTTAAAGCAAGATCCTCCACCTCAGTTTGAGCACTGTCAGTGTACTCTGACGGTGCGCCACATTTTGGTGGAGTGTAAGTTTGTAAAAGAAATTCGGAAAGATATATTTGGCCAAAGTAATGTGATGGAATCATTTCGATTCAATCCAGAATTTGTTTTACAATTTTTACGTGATATTGACTTTTACTCTAAATTTTAATTGTATTTGTCTGTGATATTTATATTTTTGCACCGTTCTTTACACTGTGTTTTAATTTAACTGTTGAATTTTTATATTGATTTTGATCATCACTTTAGATTTGCGTTTACCATAGTTTGACACACAATAGCCGATGTATTTTTCGTGCTGGGGGTGGGTTTCGAATACGAACCAAGTGGACCTTTTTCTATTTTGTTTTTGCATTACCAGAAACACCGTATGCATAAACTTGTATGTTTTAGTTCTGAAAGCGGACCATTTGCTTCAGCGGGGGAGGGGGGGGGGGGGGGGGGGGGGGGGGGGCTAGAATAGAATAGTGAATAGAATATATGTTTAACGACATCCCAGCACGAAAAATACATCGGCTATTGGGTGCCAAACTATGGTAAAGGCAAAACATTAAAGGGACATTCCTGAGTTTGCTGCATTGTAAAATGTTTCCGAAAAATAAAATATTTCTACGATTAAACGTACATATTAAATATATTTTCTTGTTTAGAATATCAGTGTCTGTATATTCAATGTATTTCTAATCGTCTTAATATTTGTAAGAAGTCCAAACTGGATTTTTTCTTCAAATAATTTCGTACGTACGAAAAAATATATTTAAGGAAATAAAATGATATTTAACCTAGTGCAAATAGTAGAACGATCAGAAACACGTTTAATATACAGCCACTAATATTTTATGCAGACAAATATATGTAATTACAATCGTTAAAAAGCCTCAGGTAGTCGATAACATCTTAAAAATTCCAGCAAACTCAGGAATGTCCCTTTAAATATGAGACTATAACATCCGACAACAAATAAGTGGCATGCCACCTTTAATTTGTTTTTACAATTACAGTTAAAAGAGCCGAGAGAAAGTTTCCTGTTGGGGCTGCTTGGAGACCGTACCGTATTCAAATCCACGAAGGGCACAATTACTATCACGATAATAGACGATGACAGTGAGTAAAACCTGCACTGTTGCTCACTTTACTCTCATCTCACTTCCATTCCTTTTTTTTTCTTTTTTTTTTTACCGGCCTCGGTGGCGTCGTAGTAGGCCATCGGTCTACAGGCTGGTAGGTACTGGGTTCGGATCCCAGTCGAGGCATGGGATTTTTAATCCAGATACCGACTCCAAACCCTGAGTGAGTGCTCTGCAAGGCTCAGTGGGTAGGTGTAAACCACTTGCACCGACCAGTGATCCATAACTGGTTCAACAAAGGCCATGGTTTGTGCTATCCTGCCTGTGGGAAGCGCAAATAAAAGATCCCTTGCTGCTAATCGGAAGAGTAGCCCATATAGTGGCGACAGCGGGTTTCCTCTCAAAATCTGTGTGGTCCTTAACCATATGTCTGACGCCATATAACCGTAAATAAAATGTGTTGAGTGCGTCGTTAAATAAAACATTTCTTTCTTTCTTTCCACTCTTTTTTTTATTTTGACTTATATTTCTGCTCACGGTTGCACTACACCAACTAAAATCTCAGAAGCGATAAAGTTAATGTACATGCAGGAGATTAGTTACCTGCTTTTCGTACTTTCATATACATATACAGTCATACCTGTTCTAGCGGCCACCTGTATTCAGCGGTTACCTGTCTTAAGCGGCCACGTTTTCCCCTTCCAAACAATTTATAACGTAAATGCACCTGTAATAAGCGGTCGCCTGTCTAACGCGGCCAGCGGTCACCCAAATCGGATCCCAAATCGCTAAAATACCTGTATTAAGCGGCCACAGTATCTACTGGGTATCAACTAAGACAGTATGACAATGGAAAGCATCTAACTGCATCTGGGCAGGCTACGCTTGGCATATGTAGATTCACTTACTATGAAAATACACCGCATTAAGTAGAAATTTAATAATTAAATGGAAAGAAAAAAAAACTTGTTGAGAACGGTTAATTTAATACATTCCAGTTGCAGATTTTCCTGAAGGAGGTGACATGTCTAAAGTTGATTTATAGTTAACTGTGAAGCACACATCCGTTAATTAGCAGTAAAGACGCTAAAACAAGAAACAACAACATATGTTTTAAAAACTATATGTCGCAACCTGTAATCAGCGGCCACCTGTCTTAAGTGGCCACTTTTTTATCTACTCCCTTGTATGACCGCTTAAGACAGGTTGGACCGTATCTTACATTCCCAGTGCAATCAAGGTATGTTATATTATTCAGATCACATACTTTAAGAATTTGATAACTTTGAAAATTAGATGTAAATTAATCGTGTTCACGGCACTAGGTTTATTGACATTTAAGCAAACGTACTTGGGTGACACTTCATAATTGACGTATGCATTCATGTCATCAAATAAAAACATTTCAATGGCAATTTGACACTGAAAGCTGTCCAACGTTCAGAAAACAACAAACGTTAAGCACTAGTTTATTTTAACTATGGACATCCAAAAAATTGTGTCATTCGAGTTTGACATCATTTCCATTCAAAAAGACACCGCGCCACATATTCGTACGTCATTTGAATATCTAGTAATGGGGGACTGGAATTAAAGTTGCGTGTACAGTTTACAAAAAATATTCTGGTAATAGAAATGACGTCAAACTCAAATGACGTGATTTTGGATGTCCTTACATCAAAATAAACTTGTGAATAACGTTTTTGGTTTTCTGAACGCTGAGCAGCTTTCAGTGTAAAATTGCTATTTGTTTTTATTTGATAAGTATGAATGCATACGTCAATTATGGAGTGTCACCCTAGTACCTTTGCTTAAATACCAAGAAACCTAATGCCGTGACCTCGATTAATTTACACCTAATTTGCAAAGTTATCAAATTCATAAAGTATGTGATCTGAAAAATATCGCATACTTTGATGTCACTGAAAATGTAATATGGCGATATAGGCGGTATTAACTGCGCTGGCCGGATGTTATTTGCTACAATGCTACCTAATACTTAAATAGCCAGTTAAGATTCAAGCACGCTGTTCTGGAGTTACACCTCAGCTTACCGGAATTTCTGTAAATGTTTATTTTTCAGTGGTTAGTGAGAGAGAAGTCGGTTTCTTACACACCCGTTGGTGAGAACATCATGCGTTATTTTTTATAACACAAAGTTGTTTACACACGTACGCGTGTTAACACTTTCAAAACATACGACTGGCTGTTCTTAGGTGATGACCAGATCACCAACGCCATACGTCCAATAAAAAACCCAGAGCGATGGAAATCAATTACACCGTGACGTATTGATAACTTGACAATCATGTGTCTGTGACGCGTAAGTCAGCTACAAGTGCAAAGGATGTAGACAATGTTTACTGGAAAAAGATGTTACAATTTGCTTAAAACCTGTTTTTAGAGGATATGTAAGAAATAGAACAATACATTCGTGTTCATTAAAGGGACATTCCCGAGTTTGCTACATTGTAAGCTGTTTCCGACTAATAAAATATTTCTACGATTAAACTTACATATTAAATATATTTTCTTGTTTAGAATATCAATGTCTGTATATTTAATGTGTTTCGGATCGTCTTAATATGTGTAAGAAGCCCAAACTGGATTTTGTCTTCAAATAATTTCGTACGTACGAAAAAAATTATTTTAGGAAATATACTGAACAAAATAAGAAACTTCCGCTAACTTTGCTTGAACATAACTTGATGAAAACAAACCGGGGGAATAATTGTTATATATGCGTTTAAAGAGTGTTCCATGGTGCATCGTTTGGTGCAAAAATCATGGCCATAGGTTAACAGAAAGTGTGGTAGGGGTTAAAAATAAAAACACCCACTTAATAACGGGTATGACCACCTCTTGAATTGACCACTGCAGTGCATCGCAGGCGCATAAAATTGACTAAAGTGTTGATTTCTGCCTGTGGAATATTGTTCCATTCCTGAATGAGCGCTTGACGAAGTTCGTTGACGTTAGCGGGTGGGTTGGGACGACGCCTCAATCATCTGTCCAGACTATCCCAGACATGCTCGATGGGGTTGAGATCAGGACTTTTAGCGGGCCAGTCATCAATGCAATCAATGTTATTTGTCCTAAGAAAATGTAGTGTCTCTAGCTGTATGAGAGGTGGCATTATCATGCTGAAAAATCGAGATGTTGGCGTTGTTATGGAACAGAGGAATGACGTGATGAGCGAGAATGTCATCGCGGTAACGTTGAGCATTTAAATTGCCATCAATGACGACTAGTGGTGAACGATAACCATGGGCAATGGAAAATCTGGATTCATCCGAAAAAAAAACGGTATTCCAGCGTCGCCGTATCCAACGAGTGTGTACACGTGCCCAATTAAGACGATTTAGACGATGACGTTGCGTTAAAACGCATCCGACGTAAGGACGTCGTGCATGTAAACCGTTCTCCCGCAGACGATTATGAACAGTTTGCCCACTGATTCGGTTATTATGAAGCCCAGGTGTGTTAGCAGCAGTAGCAGTGGCAGTTTGGAATCGATTGCGCAAATGCGTGTTCATGATATAGCGGACTTGACCACGCGTTGTAACACGCGGACGTCCACGACGTGGCAAGTCGTTGGTGCTTCCTGTCGTTCGAAATCTTACGCGAAGATTTCGTATCGCTCGACTAGAACTCCCAACACGCCTTGCAACGTCTTCTGTCGACATGCCAGCATCAAGCATGCCAATCGCCCGTTCGCGTAAATTATTGGGTATTCTTGGCATACTAAAAATGCTACAATGTAAAAAACGTTAATTTGTTTTACAAATTTTAAAGCGTTTTCGTTCACTTGACAACAATGTCAGTAAGACAAGTAAAACCAATTGACCGAATACTACACGGGACATGTCGAACCATGCATGCACGTGCAAATTGAATTTCACGTTGTCGACGATTAACAGTGCAAAAATAATCGATAAAATTCATGAATCCTGATAATACAGCTCAAGGCTAATACTACCTATATAATTTCATTACACAATGAATTCTTTAACACAACAAATACTATATGTACAAATCGGAAGTTTCTTTTTTTGTTCAGTATATAATGAAATGTAACCTAGTACAAATATTAAAACGATCAGAAACATGTTTAATATACAGCCACTAATATATTATGCAGAAAAATGTATTTGATATGTAATTACAATCGTTAAAAAGTCTCTGTTAGTCGATAACATCTTAAATACTGCAGCAAACTCAGGAATGTCCCGTTAAACACCACTTATCTCACAACTCTGTTGTATCTCTACTTTACGTTTGTTTTAGGTTCGGGTACTTTTGACTGTCGTCGGCGGGGACAAAATCTTTGTCAGAACAACGCCAGCTGCGACTCACAGGGTGTCTGCCAGTGTCCGGCGAAATATGAAGGATACAAGTGCGATATCGACAAATGTAAGTGTGATATTGAACCAGATAAGTGCGATATTGAACTTGGTAAGTACGATGTTGAACTCGATGAGTGTGATGTTGAACTAGGTAAGTGTGATATTGAACTAGGTAAGTGCGATGTTGAACTAGGTAAGTGCGATGTTGAACTAGGTAAGTGTGATGTTGATCTAGGTAAGTGTGATATTGAACTAGGTAAGCGCGATATTGATCTAGGTAAGTGCGATGTTGAACTATGTAAGTGCGATATTGAACTAGGTAAGTGCGATATTGAACTAGGTAAGTGCGATCTTGAACTAGGTAAGTGCGATCTTGAACTATGTAAGTGCGATGTTGAACTATGTAAGTGCGATGTTGAACTAGGTAAGTGCGATGTTGAACTAGGTAAGTGTGATGTTGAACTAGGTAAGCGCGATATTTATCTAGGTAAGTGTGATATAGAACTAGAGAAGTGCGATATTGAACTAGGTAAGTGCGATGTTGAACTAGGTAAGTGCGATGTTGAACTATGTAAGTGTGATATAGAACTAGGTAAGTGCGATATTGAACTACGTAAGTGTGATATTGAACTAGGTAAGTGTGATATTGAACTATGTAAGTGTGATATTGAACTTGGTAAGTGAGATATTGAACTTGGTAATTGCGATATTGAACTTGGTAAGTGTAGTATTGAACTTGGTAAGTGCGATATTGAACTAGATAAGTCTGGTGTTGAACTAGGGAAGTGTGATATTGAATTAGGTAAGTGTGATGTTGAACTAGGTAAGTGTGATGTTGAACTAGGTAAGTGTGATGTTGAACTAGATAAGTGTGATATTGAACGAGGTAAGTGCGATGTTGAACTAGATGAGTGTGATGTTGAACTAGGTAAGTGGGATTTTGAACTAGGTAAGTGCAATGTTGAATTAGTAAGTGTGCTGATGAACTAGGTAAGTGTGATGTTGAACTAGGTGAGTGTGATGTTGAACTAGGTAAGTGGGATTTTGAACTAGGTAAGAGCGATGTTGATTTAGGTAAATGCGATGTTTAACTAGGCAAGTGGGATGTTGAACTAAGTAAGTGGAATGTTTAACTAGGTAAGTGTGGTGTTGAACTAGGAAAGTGCGACGTTTAACTAGGTAAGTGTGATGTTGAACTAGGTAAGTGCGATGTTGCACTAAGTAAGTGTGATGTTGAACTAGGTAAGTGCGATGTTGAACTAAGTAAGTGTGATATTGAACTAGGTAAGTGCGATGTTGAACTAAGTAAGTGTGATATTGAACTAGGTAAGTGCGATGTTGAAGTAAGTAAGCGTGATATTGAACTAGGTAAGTGCGATGTTGAACAAAGTACGTGTGATGTTGAACTAGGTAAGTGCAATGTTGAACTAAGTAAGTGTGATGTTGAACTAGGTAAGTGCGATGTTGAACTAGGTAAGTGCGATGTTTAACAAGGTTAGTATGGTGTTGAACTAGGTAGTGCGATGTTGAATTAGGCAAGTGTGGTGTTGAACTAGAGAAGTGTGGTTTTGAACTAGGTAAGTGTGATACTGAACTAGGTAAGTGTGATATTGAACTAGGTTAGTGCGATATTGAACTAGTTTAGTGCGATATTGAACTAGGTTAGTGCGGTGTTGAAGTAGGTACGTGTGATGTTGAACTAGGTAAGTGCGATGTTGAACTAGGTAAGTGTGATACTGAACTAGGTAAGTGTGATGTTGAACTAGTTTAGTGCGATATTGAACTAGGTTAGTGCGGTGTTGAACTAGGTACGTGTGATGTTGAACTAGGTAAGTGCGATGTTGAACTAGGTAAATACGATGTTGAACTAGGTAAGTGCGATGTTAAACTAGTTAAGTGTGATGTTGAACTAGGTATGTGCGATGTTGAACTAAGTAAGTGTGATGTTAAACTAGTTAAGTGTGATGTTGAACTAGGTATTTGCGATGTTGAACTAAGTAAGTGCGATGTTAAACTAGTTAAGTGTGATATTGAACTAGGTAAGTGCGATGTTGAAGTAAGTAAGTGTGATATTGAACTAGGTAAGTGCGATGTTGAACAAAGTAAGTGTGATGTTGAACTAGGTAAGTGCGATGTTGAACTAAGTAAGTGTGATGTTGAACTAGGTAAGTGCGATGTTGAACTAGGTAAGTGCGATGTTTAACAAGGTTAGTATGGTGTTGAACTAGGTAAGTGCGATGTTGAATTAGGCAAGTGTGGTGTTGAACTAGATAAGTGTGATTTTGAACTAGGTAAGTGTGATACTGAACTAGGTAAGTGTGATATTGAACTAGGTTAGTGCGATATTGAACTAGTTTAGTGCGATATTGAACTAGGTTAGTGCGGTGTTGAACTAGGTACGTGTGATGTTGAACTGGGTAAGTGCGATGTTGAACTAAGTAAATACGATGTTGAACTAGGTAAGTGCGATGTTAAACTAGTTAAGTGTGATGTTGAACTAGGTATGTGCGATGTTGAACTAAGTAAGTGTGATGTTAAACTAGTTAAGTGTGATGTTGAACTAGGTATGTGCGATGTTTAACAAGGTTAGTATGGTGTTGAACTAGGTAAGTGCGATGTTGAATTAGGCAAGTGTGGTGTTGAACTAGATAAGTGTGATTTTGAACTAGGTAAGTGTGATACTGAACTAGGTAAGTGTGATATTGAACTAGGTTAGTGCGATATTGAACTAGTTTAGTGCGATATTGAACTAGGTTAGTGCGGTGTTGAACTAGGTACGTGTGATGTTGAACTGGGTAAGTGCGATGTTGAACTAAGTAAATACGATGTTGAACTAGGTAAGTGCGATGTTAAACTAGTTAAGTGTGATGTTGAACTAGGTATGTGCGATGTTGAACTAAGTAAGTGTGATGTTAAACTAGCTAAGTGTGATGTTGAACTAGGTATGTGCGATGTTGAACTAAGTAAGTGCGACGTTAAACTAGTTAAGCGTGATGTTGAACTAGGTATGTGCGATGTTGAACTAAGTAAGTGCGATGTTAAACTAGTTAAGTGTGATGTTGAAATAGGTATGTGCGATGTTGAACTAAGTAAGTGCGATGTTAAACTAGTTAAGTGTGATGTTGAAGTAGGTATGTGCGATGTTGAACTAAGTAAGTGGAATGTTTAACTTTGTAAGTGTGGTGTTGAACTAGGTAAGTGCGATGTTGAACTAGGTAAGTGCGATGTTAAACATCTCTGTCTGTCTGCCTGTCTGTTTTTCTCTGTGTAATTAGTTTAATATACTTCATGTATGTACTGGTATGTATCGTTGTATTTGCAGCCACTGTTAATTCTGGCAATTGTAACCCGGCCTGTGTTTCGGGCCAGTGCGCCGCGGACGGCGCTACTTCAAGATGCTACTGCGACGCCGAACATCTCGATGAGGGTGTGTGTGACACCGTTCGATGTAAGTAGATTCACTGATGGATTGGATGCTTTTAATAGGTAACGTCGCCTTCAAAAGTTAAAAGTAAGGGTGATGTTGAACTAGTAAATTTTTCATTGAAGATTAACAATGACGGTTGGGTCCAATTTCATAAAGGGGATGGAAAAGGGGGGGGGGGGGGTTGAACTGCTAGGTGCATGAATTTTGAAAATAGCAAGTAGTAAAGAAGTTAATGATATAAATAAAAAAGTTTAAAAAACTAGGTTACAAGCCCAAAAATAAAAAAGAATTGACTGCTCGGCGAATATTTATATAATTTTGAAGCTAGGTAAGTGTGATTTTAGAAGGTTAGTGCCTGAAACTAGTCCAAAATTAGGAAGTGCGGATGTTGACTAGGGGTAGAGATGATTGAACTAGGTAACTATTTAAACTAGTTTAAAAAAGAAGAAGTTAGTTCGACTCATTTAATAATATAAAAACTAGGTATTGCGTGTGATGAAAGTAATTTCGACAATGTAGTAAAGAAGTTTAGGTATTGAACGCGAAAATAAAAAGGTTACAAGCCAAAACTAAAAATAAAAAAGAATTGACTGCTCGGCCGAATATTTATAACTAATTTGGAGCATTTTAGAAGGACAGTCCAATATTAAATAAAGAGGAAGAGAGGATCGGACTATTTAATAATATTTAAAAAAAGAAGAAGTAATTTCGACATAAAAAACGCAGATCTAAAAAGTTTAAAGTCCGATCTGAGAATGCAGATCTTGAGATCCCGTCTGAACGAGAGAGCGTATCAGACTAGGGTATAGTCCAGTCGTCATGGGTTGGTATAGTGGTGCGGACGGGCCCGACTCCGGAGGATATCGAGATGGTATCACTATAGGGTATAGTCCAGTCGTCATGGGTTGGTATAGTGGTGCGGACGGGCCCGACTCCGGAGGATACGAGATGGTATCACTATAAAGCAAGGTAAAGTCTAGAAAAAGAGTAGATGGGGCCGACCCCGCTTCCTATCTCTTCTTAGAGTGGGGCGGTCAATCTTCCAGTGCTGCTAGGACAGGCTCGGACATGTAGAGACTAAACGCGAACAACCGTGGCGTTCTGCAGAATGGCCGTCATACGAGTCACGGAAAAAACAAGTCCGACAGTCAGACGGAGAAATGACGTGGAGGCAAGGAATCTCGCTAAAAAGAATCCAACCTGGTGGTGCAGGCTGTCGAAACGAGAAGCGTTCCAGCGTTCAATCAGTTCCAATGGCCGCATACATCCCAGTAGAAAACTTCATTTCGCTGACAAAAACAACGAAATGAAGGACCCCCCAAGTCGAGCACACGAAAGCACGTGCAGTGTGTGCCCAAGCGAAACAAACACGTCTTACCGCGTGGAGCTGCAGACGCAAACTTACGATGTTCAGTGAAATGGGCCCCTGACTATATACACGGTTAAGTTAAAGTTTGTTTTGTTTAACGACACCTCTGTAGCACATTGAAATATTAATCATCAGCTATTGGATGTCAGATATTTGGTAAATTATGACTAGTAGTCAAATTATGACTAGTAGTCAACAGAGGAAGCCAGCTACATTTTACCATCAGCAGCAAGGTTTTCTTTTATATGCACCCCAACCCCCCCCCCCCCCCCCCCCCCCTACCCCCCGATAGGAAACAACACAGGACAGCCTTTCACCAGTTGTGGTTCATTGGTTGGGACGAGAATAAATTTATATAATTTTATTTTATGCAGGGAACGGGATGTAGCCCCACGATAAAAAAAAGGGATTAATTTCTGTATATAAATGTAAATAGTATACCGATATTGCAATCAAATAATTGATTTATTTGTAGAATCGTTTCACTTGGGAAGCTCAGTATTTCACAAATGAAAATGCTTTTCTATAACAATTTAAACAACGCTTTCAAAACAACTTTATACAAACCACTGCTGCTGTACTTAATAACTCGTCAAAATGTATACTATACAAACATATCACGGATATCTTTCAACTTCAGCCATATTTACAGAAACCTATATTAGCCAAATATAGATGTATTCTACCCAAATATCGAACACACTCTCACTCTTTAAATGTTGAAACTGGAAGATATTCTGGCCTGGAAAAAAGTGATCGCATATGTTCATTATGTAGCATAAGAGAGCTGGTGGGTGAATTCCACTTCATACTCGTTTGTCCATTGTTTATTGATTTACTTGTGAAAAACATTAAGAAATATTATTATATTAACCCTTCAGTTTTCAAACTTATCCAATTATTACGCAACCCTAGCAGCGAAGTTACTAAAAATATCTGTAAATTTCTTTATGCTGCACAGCTAAGCGTACAATTTTACTAAAAGGCAACAGTTATTGTGACACACAAAAGACAAACATAATTGATGATAAGTTTTTACTGCCGTGTATGAAACCTTATAACATGGAAAGAGAAATGTCCGAAGGTATGGAAACGAGCAATAGTCCATGAAAAGGGCGCACCTGCCATATGCAAATGAACCACATCACTAGAGGGGGCACCAGAGCGAAGTTCACACAGTCAGTAGCGAGTGTGTCCACCTTGAGCACTCATACAAGTCTGGCACCGTCGTCTCATTGAGGCCACTAAACGCTGGAGAAAGTTCCTGGGAATGCCATTCCAGATTTGAGGAAGGATCTGTCTTACTTCCTACGGTGATGTTGGAGGATTGGGAAGACGTCGCAAGCGTCGATCCATTACATCCCATACATTTTCGATTGTTTACAAATCCGGGGACCTGGCAGGCCAGTGTAGCACATTAACATTGTTCTCAATCAGATACTGCTGCACAACTCTAGCAATATATGGTCTGGCGTTATCGTGTTGTAATGTCATCCCGGGGCCATTCTGTTGCAAAAACGGTAACAGTTGTTTGCAAAATGTCATCTCTGTACGTCACAGCATTCAAATTGCCTTCAATCACAATCATCTGGGTCCGACCTGAGGCTGTAATTCCATCCCATATCATACCGCCATCACCTCCAAAACGATCCCCTTCAAGAACACATGACGTGATGTAACGTTCACCTTGACGTCTGTAGACATGTGTCCTGCCGTCAGATCAGTGGAGAAGGAAACGGGATTCATCAGTGAAGAGGACACGTCTCCAGTCACGTGCTGTCCATCGCAGGTGTTGTCTGCACCACTGGAGACGTCGACATCAGTGTTCTGGCGTCAGGATTGGCCTTCTGGCTAGGCGTCTTGCACGGATGCCGTAGATGGGTAGACGTCGTCGGACTGTCTTCGCTGATATACCTCTGTTACCAGGGATGGTACGGGCTGCGAGAGTTGCTGGCGGGAACCTGATTCGCATATGCGTGGTTCGGATCCATGTGTCTTGGCGAGGGGTTGTCACGGGTGGTCAACCGCTACGGGGACGGTCCTTGACTTGGTTGTTTTGTTGATATCGTTGCCATAAGTGCCATATGGTGTTTCTGTGGACGTTGAATTGACCTAGCGACGTCACGCTGCGAGGTCCCAGATTCAAGCATCCCTATGACTCGTCATCTGTCAATTTCACTGAGGCGTGGCATGACGAAATTGCATAAAACAGGTCACTAATGATGTTTTTCTGACTTCTAGACTTCTGAAGGCTGCACAGAGTGGCAATGATTTGCGACTGAATGCCTGTCTTTTATGGTGAACACTGGACAGGATATCTCCCGAATATTGCATGTTCCTTGCACAAAGCATGCAATCGCTGTAACAACTGCTTGGTTGCATTTCTTCGAGCTGTTTCATGCACATTTTCTTTGGTTTACATACATAAATCCATTCAAAAATGTCCTACTCCAAACAATGCATGTCACAATAACGTTTGTCTTTTAGTATATTTATCATACAACCATGCTTCCCATTGACCTGATAACCTCTACCTGATAATTCGAAGTGTTATTACGTCACTGCCTGATAACACTTACCTTACTAGCATGACAATTTTGGCGTTTATCATGTTACTAGGAGTGCTCCGCAAGGCTCATTGGTTAAACCACTTGCACCGACCAGTGATCCATAACTGGTTCAACAAAGGCCATGGTTTGTGCTATCCTCCCAGTGGGAAGCGCAAATAAAAGATCCCTTGCTGCTAATCGGAAGAGTAGCCCATGTAGTGGCGACAGCGGGTTTCCTCTCACAATCTGTGTGATCCGTAACCATATGTCTGACGCCATAAAACCGTAAATAAAATGTGTTGAGTGCGTCGTTAAATAAAACATTTCTTTCTTTCTTTCATTGGCACATATACTTATGAATATTCATGCCACTAGTTTGTAGATCATGATTCATTCTGTCGGTATATTATTTTACGAAACACTAGAAATCCGCTTTGAACTGGGTTGTTTCTTTAATGTATTTATTTATCTATCTATTTATCTATTTATCTATTTATGTATCTATTTATTTATTTATTTATTTATTTATTTATTTATTTATTATTGTTGTTGTTGTTGCTGTTAGTATTACTGTTATTATTATTATTATTAGTAGTAGTAGTAGTAGTAGTAGTAGTAGTAGTAGTAGTAGTAGCATTAATTATTATTATTATTCATTACTGTTATTATACGTTATTCATTATTGTTGTTATTAGTATTTATAATAGTAATAATAATAATAATAATAATAATAATAATAGTAATTATTATTATTATTAATCGTTATTATTATTTATTTTTTTTTTTTTAGACAAGGCGAAATGTGATTCGGCCGCCATGTCGATCAACATCGTTCCGATTGGCTCGTTCCAAGGCCTGATCTACGTGAACGGACACGACAGCACGTGCTTGTTCCAGGACGTGGGCACTCTGACCGGGTTACCCGCAGACTACACGTCTGGCCTGGCTCGTGTGATACCGCACACAGATACCAACTGCGGGAACGCCGTGTCGAAATCAGGGGTGAGTGGGTCTACGTGTTAACAGTAGGCATTATGAGACGACTACGTGTCTGAAGTTACTCAAGAGCTAGTTCTCTGAGGCCATAACTGAGTGGTGATGCTCGCTTCCTGTCTGCGTGGAACCAGCTCGGTAAAGCGCCTGATAGGGTTTTTTCTATAACCAGATCAGAGGCCTAGTGATGCTTTTGTGGGAAAACGAAAACAAATACCTTGAAAACAAAATGCATTAGAAAACAAAATGTAGCGGGTTTTCTCTGATGACTACGAAACAGAATTACCAAATGTTTGACATCCAATAGCCGATGATTAATAGACGTATTACACCAAATTCGCACCGTGTGAGTCCGGCTTTAGACATTACACGATTGACCAGTAGGTACTGTGTTCATGTCCAATCTGTGGCAATGGGGATATTTGTTTTAAAAGTCAAGAGAGGGTAAAGCGTTACGGTCCTGCTACACGATACGAGTGACTCGGTTTGCTACGCCAACAAGCAAATCGTAACGTGTGGCATGTCATACGACTGAATCGGCCAGAGTCGAAGTTTAGAACCTATTCTTTTTTCATACGATTGAATCGGATGTTTGGCGACGTTGACCAGACGTCGGCACAGATAACCTCGACGTTCTGAGTGTAATGGCGGAAAACTCTGTTCGCTTGTGGTAGCAGCGAAGTAAATCGTAACACACTGTCCACCATATTAACATAAATTAAAAAAAAAAAAAAAAATAGAAAAAGAGAATTTCCCCAGGTGAACCACACATATAGTGATGATAGCCAGTCCTTGTTTTGTGCAACAAGAATATCTGAACTAAGTGTTGCCAACCTAAATCTGGATATAATCTTTAATTTTTGGAGGCACCCCCAGTTTGCCATTCACGGCTGCTAGGAAGTCACTCCACCCCAACCGTGTATTCATACTCGGTATGTACAAATCACTCATGGAAAGTGAGATCTCATTTAACACAATTGCGCACCCTAAATGTAGGTGCAATTCCTGTCAAAGACCCAGTTTCGTACCTATTTTCAAACTCATAAATTATTATATTAAAAAATGGGGTGCATTGTAAAAGCACTATCTTCGTGAGCAACACGACGCTGATTGGTCAATTTACTTCGCTACAACCTTGTCGTCAGCACAGACCCAACAGCTCATAGAGTTGTATCAGGGGCACAACTCTTTGTGGGATGTGTCGAGTCATTTATATAAATACAGAAACGTTACAATACACGACATTGTTTAACATGGTGACAGCAATGATGTTTTTCAATGACGTCACGTTTCATACGATTGACAAGTACCGTGTGGCAACACATTCGATTCAATCGTTCCGATTGACTCACACGAAAGACTCGGTCCGATTCTATCGTATCGTGTAGCAAGCCCTTTAGGTTCAGTGGAGATGTACGTCTAAAGTCGACGTCACACGGTACGAGTTGATCGTACACGAATAGCTGATTGTAATAGCCTATTCTCTCGTATAAAGCACTCGTAACGTGTGGCGTCACCTTAAGACCACACACATGAAGTTTTGACACACTTCAGGGGTTCGATTATGATGGGTGTGTCTCTCCTAGTTAGACCGGGCAGAACATAGCCCAGTGGTAAAAACGACTGCTTGGTACGCGGTCAGTCTAGGATCGACCCCCATGTTATTACATAGCAGGCACCTAGTTTTATTACAAAATGGGTACATATTACAAAATGGGTACATATTACAAAATGGGTCGTTTACTACAAACCGGGCGTTAATAGAAAAGCAAAGTGTGAAAGACCGGATCAATATGGTAAAAGATTTTAATTTTCAAGGTCTTTGGCATTAATTTTAAATTTACTTAATATAATCTGATATTATTCCCATTAGCACAATGGCTTCTTTTCCTCCCATTTATTTGTACTTTTAAAATTACAAAGTCAACCATAGCCTATCTCTTCTTAACGTCCTCCATAACTTGGACAAACGCCGTGGGCCACTCGAGGTGTGTGTGTGTGGGGGGGGGGGGGGGGGGTAGGTAGGTGAGTGTCCAGCATACATATACTTGAACCTTCAGTGGCTGTAAGAAGGTTTCAAAATGATTGGCTGGTTGGCTGGCTGACAGGCTGTTTGGCTGGCTGACTGGCTGGTTGGCTGACTGGCTGGCTGGTTGGCTGACTGGCTGGCTGGCTGGTTGTTGAGTGAGTGTGAGCTGGTTGACTGGCTGGCTGATTGGTTGACTGGTGGTTGGCTGGCTGGCTGGCTGGCTGGGATTTAGTGAGTACGTGTCTCTCTGGGGTGGCTGAGTGAGTACGTGAGTGAGTAGTACGTGGGTGGTTGGTTGGTTGGTTGTCTGTCTGGCTGAGTGAGTACGTGAGTTAGTACGTGGTTGGTTGGTTGGCTGAATGAGTACGTGAGTTAGTATGTGGTTGGCTGGCTGAGGCATTGAATACTTGAGTGATTGATTGAGTGAGTGACTGACCGATCGACCAACTGACCGATGACTGATAGATTAATTTATTGATTGTTTGACTTATTGATTGATTGACTGACTGACTGACTCATTTCAGAACGGAAAGATTCATAGGTCTCGGATCATCTACGTCCAGTATCACCCTGACTACACGTCCGCCGTTGACGAGGTTGTGGAGGGGTTATGTACGTACGACACCAGCCAGACCGTCACTTTCGAGAACGTCTTCAACTCCGTCCTCCCCGCAACCACAGGAGGAAACGGCCAGTGAGTATCCAGGGGCGGATACAAAGTGTTCTTAGGGAGGGGGCGCAACATTTAAAGACAGGCATGGATGCAGTTTTGTTTTTAAAGTCACCCCCGCCCCCAACACACACCTATACACACGCGCACCGCTTCACAAACTTGGTTTGTTCATTTTACAGTGCTTATCCGTAAACGCAACACGTTTTTTTTCGTTCTTCTTTCTTATTATGAATAATTAGTTTTTGATCTGCTAAAAAATCTAGATCGGTGCCTAAAAAAGGAGTCTCGCCTAGGATCCGCATCCCCCCCCCCCCCCCCCCCCCCCAACCAAAACAAAAACATAAGAACAACAGCAATAACAACAATAACACACAATTTACACACACAATATGACCCGGCATTGGAGTGTATCTGCTTTATATAATAACAAATATAATACGTAACTAATACCAAAAAAGAAAGAAATGCTTTATTTAACGACGCACTCAACACATTTTATTTACGGTTATATGGCGTCAGACATATGGTTAAGGACCACACAGATTTTGAGAGAGGAAACCCACTGTCGCCACTTCATGGGCTACTCTTTCCGATTAGCAGCAAGGGATCTTTTATTTGCGTTTCCCACAGGCAGGATAGCACAAACCATGGCCTTTGTTGAACCAGTTATGGATCACTGGTCGGTGCAAGTGGTTTACACCTACCCATTGAGCCTTGCGGAGCACTCGCTCAGGGTTTGGAGTCGGTATCTGGATTAAAAATCCTATGTCTCGACTGGGATCCGAACCCAGTACCTACCAGCCTGTAGACCGATGGCCTACCACGACGCCACCGAGGACGGTAGATGTGCCAATGAAGTCAATTCAATTCAATTAATTTTGGCAAGTTGGTAAATATTATAACAATAACGGTAACTACTATATAGTACTATAATTATAAGACATAATAGTAAATACCTTTTGTACATACATGTAGAGATATAAACGGGCTTCTGGTAGTGGGTGTGGCAAATACGGGGATCAAAGTAAGGCCACCCTCCCAAAAACAGGGTGAGCTATTAACAGCACTGTTTGGAGAGCAGATAATTGTGAGAATCTTTCAAATGATGATAGAAACATGAAACTTGGCAGAGATGATCTCCGTGGGGAGTTCGTCACTTCCAACCAAAGAACCATGGTTAATTATAATGTTGAAATGTACCATAATATTATGTATTCATATTCTGTGTATTTTTGTGCTGGGGTGTCAGTAAACATTCATTTATTCACTCACTCACCCACTCACCCACCCACCCACCCACCCACTCACCCACCCACCCACCCACTCACCCACCCACTCACCCACTCACTCATTTACTCATTCATTTACTCATTCATTCATTCATTCATTCATACATATTATGTTTATATTAACTTATACCACGTCTGTAAGGTTGTGATATCAGGGCCTCCAAACCTAACACTTCCATATTTGTTTCTGGTGTTAATAAACTCTATTTAAAAAAACCCCAAAAAAACCCCAACCCACAACCGAAACAACAACAATAACACATTTATACATAAAATATACCGTGACCTTGCTTTTTCCAGGCAGGGTGCTATTCGAGTGACGGCTGGGGGCGATTTGAACCCCCTAAAGCTGAAAATTTTAAAAGACGGACAAGAGGTCACCACAAGCACCCCTATCAGAATCGGTACCATGCTGACGTTGGAGTTGAATGTCTACCCGGCAACAGGTAATTAGAAAGAAAGAAATACTTCATTTAACGACGCACTCAACACATTTTATTTACGGTTATATGGCGTCAGACATATGGCTAAGGACCACACAAATTTTGAGAGAGGAAACCCGCTGTCGCCACTTCATGGGCTACTCTTTCCGATTAGCAGCAAGGGATCTTTTATATGCACCATCCCACAGACAGGATAGTACATACCACAACCTTTGTTACACCAGTTGTAGAGCACCGGCTGGAACAAGAAATAGCCCAATGGAGCGACCGACGGGGATCGATCCTAAACCGACCGCGCATCAAGCGAGCGCTTTACCACTGGGCTATGTCCCGCCCCCTGAGTGGCCGATAGATACCATTTATCTTACAACGACCTGTTTTAAAATATATCTAAAGAGCGAAAGCGAGTTGGATACGTTTTTAAACGAGTTGTAAATTAAGTGGTATCTAACGGACACGAATGTATTATTATATTTGTTACATATCCTCAAAATATCAGGTTTTAAGGAATGTTAACATCTTTTTAGCGCTGTAGCTAGGAATTTTTGTTTGGGGGGGGGGGGGGGGGGCAACTTAGTAGTTAATAGTCTAAAACTCCTTAAACGCTTAAGAAGAGAATTTTCTTTAAAGGGAGGGTCAACTCAATCAAGAGCCTTATGTGTTGGAAAGATGCATACCCGGACCACCAACACATAATGACACTTCAACAAATGAAAAACGCGTAATTTTAAAGTTAATGAAAAAACATGATAATTGGAGACAGCCATTTTGTTTCGGTTTTGTGACGTCCGGTGCTATAGCTTGGGGCGAAGTGACGTCAACTCCGTCCAACCCCTGTATGCACAGTGTAAACAAATGCTCTAATTTACGACAAGACGCTTCGCTTTCATCAACCCGACTTGTAAAACAACATAAATGACTTGCTAGTAAAATAAACTATTTAACTAAATATATTTCAATTTGCATCATTTTTCTCTTTTAAAAAATCATATTATTAGGCCTATTGGTAAAGACGTTCGAGCGAAAACGACCACTCGCGATACCCAAGTGATAATTTTCTTTTCTTTGGGACTACGTAATTGGTCAGTTTTGTGATTTTAGTATGGAAAGTCTACTTAATCAAGGGTTTCACAGAATTACTCAAGGCTGATAATGTCCATTACGATTTGAGGGGTGTCCGCGCGGTTATCACACAATACCACCCTGTGTCTAGACACAGTGTCTGGGGACTGTTTAAATATACAACTGCCAATCAGGAACCACAGGTACAGGCCACGGAAAGAAAAGAACAATTAACCAAGAAATCACTTCGATTATTATTTCAGTATGAGGATTAATTTATGTACAAAACATAATACAGTTATTTCAACACTCTGACAATGGTAATTTATTTTGTATTGAAAAATAATATATACGTATTGCTGGCTTACTGGGATGGATATTAGTATGGAACATTACGATGCATCCGCAAAAATCAGGTATGTTTTGCTTCTTCAGTTCGAAGACTAATTCCTGACGTGACACGTTAGATATTACATAACAATCAGCTTGCCAGAGGTCGTATTCACTGGGATGGTACAAAATGGCTGCGCCCATTATATATATACTTAACTCCAAAAGAAACGCGAATACGTAGATTGGAGGTTTTGAGTGCACTCATTGAAATACGTCCCAAAGTTCTTAAAATAATCGTTTCTATGAAAAACTTAAAACAATTCGTAAAGATGAGATTTCATGTTATTGACATGTTAAAAATCGAGGTCGCATTGTCATTTGAAATGTCAAGGCCATGGCGCTTCTTCAATGGCGTCACATGCCACTCAAACATGTCCACTAATAGCGGGTGTGTCCGCCATTGCTGGCCATGACCGCCGCACACCTCCTACCCATGGAGAGGAAGAGGTTCCTGATGAAGGCCCTGGGCACGTTGTTGTAGGTGTCCACGACGGCCTGGCGGAGCTGCTGCTGTGTCACCACGGGAGCAGGGCGTTGGTTCATCATGCGCTGAACCTCGTCCCACAAGTGCTCGATGGGGTTCAGATCCGGGCTTAAAGCTGGCCAGTCCATTGTGATGATGTTGTGCTGTGCCAGGAATGCCTGGGTGGCCCGTGCCGTGTGTGGCCTGGCGTTGTCGTGCTGGTAAACCATCTGACGGTGACCCGCGAAAAAAGGCACCACCACAGGCGTGAGCACTTCGTCGATGTAGCGCTGTGCTGTGACGCCCCTGCCGCGTCCTCGGCCGTTGTTGTCGAAGATGACAGGTTGTACACGACGTCCCCAGGATATGGCACCCCACAGCATGACGGAAGGCCCTCCCCAACGGTCCCTCTCCATAACACACGCATCTGTGAAGCGCTCACCTCGACGCCTCCACACCCTCATACGACCGTCGGCCCTATCTAAGCAGTAGCGGCTTTCGTCGGAGAAGACGATGTTCTGCCACTGTCGGTTCCGCCACTGTCGATGCAGATCAGCCCAGTTGTGTCGTGCAAGGCGGTGTCGCTGTGTGAGACGTTGTCCAATGTACGGTCGACGACAGTTCAGATGGATGGCGATCAGACGACGTCGTACCGTGGTGTAGGAAACGGGGCGGTTGTGGGTTCCCACTGTCTGCCGGGCTGTTATGGTGGCTGGTACGAACCGATCACGCATGTGAGTTCGGACGATGTAACGGTCCTGGCGCTGTGACGTCACTCTGGGACGGCCGCTACGTGGACGGTCGACGACGTTGTTGTTCTGTAGAAATCGGTCTATGAGACGGTAGATTGTCGAGACATGGACACCGAAAGCACGTGCAACCTGCCTGGCATCCATTCCGGCCTCCAAATTCCCCAAAGCTCTATGTCTGGAATCAGCGTTAAGTCGTGGCATCGTTGTATCGCTACTCGTAAAATGAGTTGAACATTGCTGTCTGGCGTTTCTTTTATACCCAGGCCTGGTAGTGTTTCACGTGCAATTCGCATCTTTCATGATCCACCCGTTTTGCATTCCAGATCGATTTTGGTCGTCAATTTCAGCACGTGCGTGACGTCACACTGTACTCGTTTTTTTCATGCGTTATGTGGAATTGGATACGCTGACAAGATGGCTATTGGTCAACTTAATCGATTTGTACATAGTTTATTCAAATGTGGGTTTTTTAATATTTTAAAATTTTCGCGTTTCTTTTGGAGTTAAGTTATAATAGCCGTCACATTTAACCGTGTTCTATACGTTAACCGTTAACCGTTATCTATACGATTATACTTGTTGATATTAAGCAATAACATGCATTATATATCGTTGAATATACATACCAGGCCAAATGCCATAATTGTCCCTTTCTTTAAGTTTATATATTTTTTTTCGACTTTTTTTAAGTTGTTATCGAACGTTTCAACACAATTTCCATTTTGGTAGCAGACCACAGTTATTTGTCAATCTTCAGGTGACATTTATGCATGCCACCCCATGGCATCTTAAATATTCACCTATGGTTTAAAAGTAAAGAAAGATACAGGTATTTTTAGTCTCAAGGACATTACAAAAAAGGTCATAATTATAAAGAAAAAAAAAGAAAGAAAGAAATGTTTTATTTAACGACGCACACAACACATTTTATTTACTGTTATATGGCGTCAGACATATTGTTAAGGACCACACAGATTTTGAGAGGAAACCCGCTGTCGCCACTTCATGGGGTACTCTTTCCGATTAGCAGCAAGGGATCTTTTATTTGCGCTTCCCACAGGCAGGATAGCACAGACCATGGCCTTTGTCGGTGCAAGTGGTTTACACCTACCCATTGCGCCTTGTCGGTATCTGGATTAAAAATCCCATGCCTCGACTGGGATCCTAACCACGATGCCACCGAGGCCAGTTAACTGCATGATTTTGGGTGCATTTTTATCAATGTTCACACAATACAAAGCACACCCAAGCGGATATCACACACACACACACACACACACACACACACACACACACACACACACACACACACACACACATAGACAGATATATATATATATATATATATATATATATATGAAAACTTAGCTCATCAAACCTCACAAAAACCCTCATTTGAATAAAGGTTTAGCTATTCAATTTTTCACAAAATCAGCTTCTTTGAAAATTACCCAAAATGACCCGGTGTATGAATACCAAGCCTCATTACTGCTAAACCGTTTGCACTGCTGTGGCAAACCAATTGTCATTTTCAAAAGTAACTCCTTGTCTATCACTAAGCTTGGGAATTTACTTCCTATTCCAAATAATTAGCTTTCAAACCAACAAGCAAACTCTTTGCGCGCTGGATACACAAGGGAGCTAACTATATACTCTTCAAAAGAAGAAACGCAAAACCACATTGTCGTAACATTTGGAGAATTGATTTAATTATTGAATGGTGAGTCCGATAATTACCAAATGTTGCAGGATTGTTCACGTTTCACTCTAGTCCATTGTGAGTAAGTGATAGGACACACCACCAAGGTCAAGGTCATCTGGAGTCAATACCGGGTGTGGCCTCCCCGTGTGTTGACAACTGCCTGGCACCGCCTGCCCATTGAAGCAACCAGAGTACAGATGACGTCCCGGGGGATGGTGGCCCACTCGGCCTGCAAGGCTGCTGCCAGCTCGGGCAGGGTCTGGGGCTGTGGTTGTCGCTGTCGGAGGCGTCGGTCCAACTCGTCCCATAGATGCTCAATTGGGTTCAAATCCGGTGATGTCGATGGCCAAGGAAGGACATTAATGTTGTTGTTCTGTAGGAAAGCCGTTGTGAGACGTGCTGTGTGAGGCCTGGCGTTGTCATGTTGGAACACTGCGTTGGCGTTGGCCATAACTGGAACGATGTGTGGCCGGAGGATCTGGTCAATGTAGCCCTGTGCATTCAGGTTGCCCTGCACGTGGACCAGGTCAATTCTGCCAGTGTGTGAGATGGCTGCCCACACCATGACACTACCCCCGCCGAATCTGTCCACTTCCTGCACGCAGTTTGCCGCATAACGTTCACCACGACGCCTATACACGCGACATCTTCCATCATGACGTCGGAGCAGAAATCGGGACTCGTCACTGAACCACACCTGTCTCCATCGCAGTTGAGGCCATTGTCGATGAATCTGGCACCACTGCAGTCGGAGTCGACGGTTTTGTGGTGTTAAGATGACACCTCGAACTGGACGTCTGGCACGAATTCCTACCTCACGTAGGCGGTTCCGTACGGTCTGGTCGGATATCCTGCGCAAACCTGGTATTGCTGCGGCTGTGGAGGTGGCAGTAGTCAATCGTTCCCGAAGGTGGCGTACCCGGATGTAGCGGTCCTGCCCGGGGGTAGTGACCCGTGGTCGACCGGATCTAGGGAGGTCACGTGTTGATCCATGTTGCTGGTAACGGTCCCACAGTCTGGAGATGGTGCTTGGGGACACATGGAATGCCCTGGCAACGGCCGTTCTGGATTCGCCTGCGTCTAGTCGGCCGATGGCATTGTTTCTCTGCGGTTCACTGAGACGTGGCATGTCCTGGATTGTCAACTGTCGGCCAGATACAGAGGCCAGGCAAGCGAACACCCTGCACTTTTATACTGTCGGTGTTCATGTTGCACGTGCAGACAACGCACGTGCAGTGGTGACATGGTTTGCACGTGGCTGCGTTTTTGCGAATATTCACATTTTGGAACTTTATTGTACAGTAGCTGCATTTTATCGAATGTAACCGTGGGAATGTGTTTGGGACATGCAATGACCTTATATTCACAAAGCATGAACCGGTAGGAAACATAAAATCGGAGTTATAACCCATTTGTACCCTTTTGCGTTTCTTTTTTTGAAGAGTATATATTGCTACCTTTGGTGTGTTAACGCATTAACAAGAGTTCCGATCGTTCTAGCATTTAGGGTTAGGGTTAGTTCTCCCTAGAGCTATGTAAATGCTCAAACAATTGAAACTCTTTCCAAAGGATTTACCGAGATTTGTAACAAAATGAAAATAAGTTTTAAGTGTTGCATTAGTCACGTGTCATCGGGCATATGCAGTTAACATAATTACTTGCCCGACATAAAAAATCCACTTGGCACGGGTTTCGGGCGATGGGATTTTTGATCCCCTAAATTGTCATTCTTAAATTATGAATACTTGTATAACCAATGCATTTCTGGGACCGTGCGTATAACACCTTTCGAGTCTAGACTCAATCTTTAATGACGTCACGCGCATACAATGTGTATGACGTTACCATGACCTTAACGTCTCGGACTATGTTAGAGTCTTGAGTCTAGACTCTAAAGGTTTTATGAGCACGGGGTCTGGACATCGTAATATTTTTACTATCCTAATATCGACTTTCTTCTAAAATAATTAATTGCTTGTTCCAACGGCCTGACGAAATTTAGACTATTTTAGAGAGGAAACCCGCTGTCGCCACTTCATTAGCTACTCCTTTTCGATTAGCAGCAATGCCCATATGCACCATCCCACAGACAGGAGAGTACATACCACATACCGGCCTTTGATACACCAGTTGTGGTGCACTGGTTGGAACGAGAAATAACCCCATGGGTCCGCCGACGGGGATCGATCTGTATATTAATGTAGAATGCTTTAACGTATTATTTAAACAAGTCAACAGGTCGGCACGCAAGTCTTACTTGCAGATGCTAGATCCTATACACAACCAGGGACGTAGGCTTTGTCTTGGTGCATTTAGAACATCTCCTGTAGAAACCTTGTATGTTGATGCACACGAACCTTGTTTGGGTGCTAGACGTGCAAAGCTTTCTCTGCAGTATGCTATTAACATTAAATCATTACCGAAACATCCTACACATAAATTCGGTGTTTGTGAAGTTGTTTAATGCAATGCCAAATGCTATTCGTACATTAATCGTTTTTTTTGGGGGGCGATTTCCAACATTGATTTATCAGACACTTTGGAAACTGTTTCATATTTTATTTTACCACCTTGGTGTATTACATCACCTAAAATTGTATTTGATCTTGCACATCTGAAGAAAGATCGTACAGATGCTTTTGTATACAAAATATTTCTCATGGAAATTCAAGACAGGTACCGTGATTACATTCCTGTTTATACAGACGGATCACGGGATGGGGATTATATGGATTGTGCTACAGTTTTTCCATCAGACACAATAATGTACATGCGATTGCCTGACTCGGCATCGATCTTCAGTGCTGAAGTTTGGGCAGTCACTAAAGTCTTAGAAGAAATCAAGGATTCGATTGCATCCAACTTTATTAGTTTTACCGACTCACTTCGTGTCTCCAAACTTTTATGAAATATGAAGCTGGACCATCCCTTAACTGAGATGTTGATGTCTTTTTATCCATTGCCAATACAGATATTGCATTTTGTTGGGTGCCCAGCCATGTTGGCATGAGGGGTAATGAAAAGGCAGAATCTGCTGTCAAGTCTGCTGTGGATTTGCCTCATGCCAGTTTGGTGTACCTTATACTGATTTTAAGCATAGTATCAACCAATTTATCTTTTCGACTTGGCAACATGATTGGGACGGTGCGGTTGCGAACACGCTTCATGCTATCAAGCTAGTCTTGGGAGAGTGGCAGTCCTCCAATAGGCAGTACAGGAAGGATGAAATAGTCCTCTGTCGTGCTCGAATCGGTCATACGTATTTGACCCATTAATTTATCTTGAAGAAAGATTATCCACCTCAGTGTGTGAGCACTGTCAGTGTCTTCTAACGATACGCCACATTATGGTGGAGTGTAACCATCTTAAAGAAACTCGAAAAAATATATTTGAACAACGAAATGTGATGGAATCCTTTCGATTCCATCCGGAACTTATATTACAGTTTCTACGTGATACTTACTTTTATTCTAAGTTTTAACTATATCTATCTGTGATATTTGTATGTTTTGCACAGTTCTTTATACTGTTTTAAATTCATTGTTGAATTTTAATATTGATGTTGATCAGCACTTTATTTGTTTGCATTTACCATATTTTGACACCCAAATAGGCGATGTATTTTTCGTGCTGGGGTGTCGTTAAACATGCATTCATTCATTCATTCATTCAATCATTCCAAGGCAACACGTCTAATCTCCAGTTTTGCTCTCGATTAGACTGTCGAGTCGACTAGAGTCATCGTTAATCGATAGGTGTGCGCCAAGCTTAAAACACCAAGTCTATTCTTTAATACTCTATAAGCACAAGACATCGTTCATTTCATTTCATTTCAACTTATGTTTGTGCTTATATCCAATTAAGATTCAAGCATGCTGTCCTGGGCACACTCATCTCAGATATTTGGGCTGTCTGTCCAGGACAGTGGGTTAGTTGTTAGTGGTTAGTGAGATAAGAGGGTGTAGTGGTCGTACACCTACCCACTGAGCGGTTAAAACTTGTTCTTGGTTGGGAACCGATACCGGGCTGCGAACCCAGTACCTACCCGCCTTATATAGTTCAATGTATCGTTATCTATTTACTGCATATTTTGTATTTCAGATTTTGAGGATTTTGTGATTGAATCGCTCACCATTGACAACAACAAGCAAGGGGCGAATCAGAAAAGCCTTCCAGTCATCACGAATCGGTAAGCCCTGGTGTGGAGTTGTGTCCAAAACTACCAGGGTAATGGGTGCGGCATTTAATCCAGTCAGTTGATTCTCGCATTAGGTGCTTGCGTCGCAGGATCGAACCAACTCGGTGTATCCATTCAACTGATTTTTTTTCTTGTTCCAACCATTGCACCACAAGTGGTCAGGGGCCGTGGTATGTGCTATCCTGTCTGTAGAAAAGTTCAGATAAAAGAGCCCATGCTGTATTAGAAAAAAATGTAATAGCCGATGATTAATTAATCACTGTGCTCTAGTGGTGTCGTTAAACAAATATTCTAACTAGTGTAATGCAAGGCTCAGACTGTTAACTGTCACGGCGATGTTGGCAAACTCGACGGCTGCGTTGTAACTCCCGATTATACTCGTAAATGTGGTCACCCACCCACCCCAGCTCCTACACACACACACACACCAAACCCAGACCTGAATGCAGGAAATTGTGCTAGGGGTTCTAAACTGTGGTGAGCGACAGTTTTAGGGTGATCCATTCATGCTCGCCTGTAAAAGACTGGAGCAGGGAGGTTTCGACCCCCAAACCACCCCTCTGTATACGCACCTCTTCTACTTACAGACATATAGAGATTATTACACGAGCTTGTGTGTCGTACTGATTTTACGAAACGAGTGGCACATTTTTGTATTGCCCGAGTGATAGCGAGGGTAACACATGAATCCTGACACGAGTTTCGTACAATCAGTACGACTCGCACGCGAGTGTAATAATTTCTTTATTATTCATATTATTATTGTTGTTTTCTTTATGAATAACAAGACCCAACTCAAAATGTTTCAGCCACAACTAGAAGACGACGAAATGACGTCGTATTTCAAATGCACAGTCTGAGCTAGGACTGGAGAAGCAACGTCATGTTATGATATCTCTTCTCAAAATTACGTCATTACACTTTTTATTACACGTGTGCTTCGTATGATTATTATTAACTCGGTTATGTTGAACCATATGGATAATAAATAGAGATTATTACACGAGCTTGTGTGTCGTACTGAATTTACGAAACGAGTGTCAGGGTCCTAATTCACTAAACTCTCGCAACTTTGCGATCTCGCTGTGCAATGCTAAAAGACATGCAAAGAGGATATTGTGTTGTCTAGTAGAGCCTAAGAGACCTTTGTGAATTAGGCCCCAGGACTTTAGTATTGCCAGAGCGGGAGCGAGTGTAATACATGAATCCTGACACGCGTTTCGTAAACTAGTATGAATCACACGCGAGTGTAATAATGTATTTATTATACACATTAACCAGAATATTTTTTATATGAATAACAAGGACCATGTCAAAACCTTGCAAACGTAAAGACGTAATGGTGTCATTTTGCTAAGCGATGACACAGAGCTAAGACAGGGGAAGTCGCATTAAATTATGACGTCGCTTCCCAAAGTGACGTCATTGGATGTGCACGTGAAATCATTATGACACACATGTGTCATACTGGTTATATTTCCCTGAATATCTTGAATTTATTATTCACATAGTTCAAGATATTAAGGGAAATATAACCAGTAGGACGTGCCTCTTTTATTAAGATCATAGGGTATTATGTGATAACCGCGCGGACACCCCTCAAATCGTAACGAACATTATCAGCCGTCCTGCTTTATTACTGTAAGTAATTCTGTAAAACCGTTGCTTAAGTAGACTTTACCATCTAAAATCACAAAATTGACCAATTACGTAGTTCCAAAGAAAAGAAAATTATCACTTGGGTATCGTGAGTGGTCGTCTTTTTTTGAACGTCTTTACCAATAGGCCCAATAATATGTATGTTTCCTTTGGATTTTTTAAAAGAGAAAAATACTATAACTCCATTTCGTTCCATTGATGCAAATTGAAATATATTTAGTTAAATAGTTGATTATACTATCGTCATTTATGTTGTTTTACAAGTTAGTTTGATGAAAGCGAAGCGCCTTGTCGTAATTTAGAGCGTTTGTGTACACTGTGCAACAAGGAGTTGGACGGAGATAACGTCACTTCGCCCCAAGCTATACCACCGGACGTCACAAAAAGGAAACAAAATGGCTGCCCCCAGTTAGCAGGAATAATCATATGTTTCTTTTAACTCTAAAATTACGCGTTTTTTATTTGTTAAAGTGTCAGAATATGTTGGTGGTCCGGGTATGCATCTTTCCAACACATAACGCTCTTACTGGAGTTGACTGTCCCTTTAATGCGGTGTCTCCAGCCTTAGCTCTGTGTAATCGCTTACCAAAATGACGTCATTTCGACGTCTCCTTTTAGTTACGTTTGAAACGTTTTGACACAGTCCTTGTAATTCATAAAAAAAAAACAATTATGATATGGATAATAAAGAAATTATTGCACTCGCGTGTGAGTCGTACTGATTTTACGAAACTCTTGTCAGGATTTATGTATTACCCTCGCTCTCACTCGGACAATACAAGAATCAGTACGACAGACAAGCTCGTATAATAATCTCTATATATGATCACAGTAACATACTAGCAAGTAGGCTACTGCACATAATTCACACATATATATGCACTATAATTGGTCACAGTATTCGCACATATATATGCCTACAGGCAATAAACGCGGATTGGTCCTTTAATGAAGTCAGGTGTTTGTTTTTTGTTTATTTCAGTATTCGCACATATATATGCCTACAGGCAATAAACACGGATTGGTCCTTTAATGACGTCAGGTGTTTGTTTTTTTGGTTTATTTCAGTATTCGCACATATATATGCCTACAGGCAATAAACGCGGATTGGTCCTTTAATGAAGTCAGGTGTTTGTTTTTTGTTTATTTCAGTATTCGCACATATATATGCCTACAGGCAATAAACGCGGATTGGTCCTTTAATGAAGTCAGGTGTTTGTTTTTTGTTTATTTCAGTATTCGCACATATATATGCCTACAGGCAATAAACGCGTTTGTTCAGTATTTTGTTTTTTTGTTTATTTCAGTATTCGCACATATATATGCCTACAGGCAATAAACGCGGATTGGTCCTTTAATGAAGTCAGGTGTTTGTTTTTTGTTTATTTCAGTATTCGCACGTATATATGCCTACAGGCAATAAACGCGGATTGGTCCTTTAATGAAGTCAGGTGTTTGTTTTTTTGTTTATTTCAGTATTCGCACATATATATGCCTACAGGCAATAAACGCGGATTGGTCATCATGAAGTCAGAATTTCAGTATTCGCACGTATATCACAAATAAACGCGGATTGGTCTTCAGAACCGTCTTTTTTTTGTTTATTTCATGATTCGCAAGTTCTAAACGCGGATTGGTCCTTTAGTGAAGTCAGGTGTTTGTTTTTTGTTTATTTCAGTATTCGCACGTATATATGCCTACAGGCTGATTGATCCTCAATGAATCAGGTGTTTGTTTTTTTGTTTATTTCAGTAGGCAATAAACGCGGATTTAATGAAGTCAGCCTCAGGCAATAAACGCGGATTGGTCCTTTAATGAAGTCAGGTGTTTGTTTTTTGTTTATTTCAGTATTCGCACGTATATATGCCACAGGCAATAAACGCGGATTGGTCCTTTAATGAAGTCAGGTATTCAGTATTCTATATGCCTACAGCAGCGGATTGGTCCTTTATGAAGTCAGCTTTTTTTTTCTTTTTCTGCACGTATATTGCCTACAGGCAATAAACGCGGATTGGTCCTTTAATGAAGTCAGGTGTTTGTTTTTTGTTTATTTCAGTATTCGCACATATATATGCCTACAGGCAATAAAGGCGGATTGGTCCTTTAATGAAGTCAGGTGTTTGTTTTTTGTGGGTTTAAAAAAAAAAAAAATTATTTCAGTATTCACACGCATAGATATGCCTATAGGCAATAAACGCGGATCGGTCTTTTAATGACGTCAGGTGTGTAGTTTCTGTTTGTTTATTTCAGTTGTCATGTAGGAGGAGATATCACCGGCATCATCCCCGAACCCGTACGTGATCAAAACAGCTTCAGAACCGTCTTTACGTTCATGACCATCAAGTTCTCCAAGTCTGACGATCTCAGAATAATATTTGAGGCCAAGATGTGCCTCAAAGGAGATACCACGGGATGCACGGTAGGCCAACTCCTTTGTATTCTGCCTTGTGCAGAGATACGCTTTTGTCTTTCTGATTTAGTTTTAATTTTGTTTGTGTGTGCATGTGTGGTGAGTGCGTGTGTGATATAATTTTTCAACAAACCAAGTAAGTCCGCGTGTGCTTGTGTGCGTGCATGTGTGTGATATAATTGTTCAACAAACCAAGTAAATTCGTGTGTGATTGCATGCGTGCGTGTTTGCGTGCGTGCGTGATATAATTGTTAAACAAACCAAGTAAAGCAACGTTTAACATGGATCTGTCTTTTTGTGTCTGCCTGCCTGTCTGTCTATCATTTTGCCTGCCTGCCTGCCTGCCTGCCAGTCTGTCTATTATTTTGCTTGCCTGTCTTTTTGCGTGCCTTCCAGGCGTGCGACCGGCCTCGGTGGCGTCGTGGCAGGCCATCGGTCTACAGGCTGGTAGGTACTGGGTTCGGATCCCAGTCGAGGCATGGGATTTTTAATCCAGATACCGACTCCAAACCCTGAGTGAGTGCTCCGCAAGGCTCAATGGGTAGGTGTAAACCACTTGCACCGACCAGTGATCCATAACTGGTTCAACAAAGGCCATGGTTTGTGCTATCCTGCCTGTGGGAAGCGCAAATAAAAGATCCCTTGCTGCTAATCGGAAGATTAGCCCATGTAGTGGCGATAGCGGGTTTCCTCTCACAATCTGTGTGATCCTTAACCATATGTCTGACGCCATATAACCGTAAATAACCGTTATATTTGGATGTAAATATAATACTAAAACAGATAATATTTTTTATTTATTATTATTGTTAGCTAAGTATTTTGTATATAAATGCAAAGTGTAAAATGTACAGTTAAACATTACTCATTTCCAAAACGAAGTTAAACAAAGATACCTGATTGAGAAACATATCCACTACAGTAAAAACTGCTTTAATAAATTCGTTACCAAGTGGGCAATGTACCATTCCCTATTTGATATATAATCTTAAAATTACTTTTGTTCATTCATGTGTTTTCATCAGCCTCAACATGTCACGTGCAATTGATGTAAAGTAAAACACTTTCATATCTGTGTGCCTATTGTATATCCTACTTCTTTTTACAGACCACTGAAATGTTGTTATAAATAATGATAAATATGTACATAATCAAAACACGTGCGTGTGTGTGTTTGTGTGTGCATATTTGTTTTTCTTCTATCCTCCTTCTCTCTCTCCTTCTCTCTCACTCTCATTTTCATATATCATTATATACTTTCATTTAATCTAGATACTTGTTAAAATCCAGGCCCTTGTGAATATATTATTTTAATTAAGTCTGCCTATAAAGTAGTAACTACATTATGTGTGTATAAATTATATATAAAATTACTGTAACAACCCAAGTCTTTTCCCTTTACATAGGTTGATATTTGTCAACAAGGGACTGGTCAAGAAAAAATAAACAGTTATTAAAAAAAAAGAAAAAAAAAGTAACTGTTATTCTCTATATCTTTGCGCACGCAGGCTGTGTGTAATCAGAGAAGACGCCGAGCGATCGAGTCACGTGACACGAAGACGATTGAAGTGGTTATGAAGATCTGGGACTATACAGATAACACAGAGGACAATAAGAACACCGACCAGCAACCAGGTTTGTTTAGCAACAGCAACGACAACATCAGCATCAACATCATCATTATGATCACCATCAACAACAACAACAGCATCATCATCATCAACAACATCGACCACATCATCATCATCGACAATATCATCCTCATCATCCTCATCATCAACAACATCAACATCCTCATCATCAACAACAACATCAACAACAACATCATCATCAACAACATCATCACCATCGACAACATCATCATCATCAACAACAACAACATCATCATCATCTTCAACATCATCACCATCAACAACAACATCATCATCATCAACAACATCAACAACAACAACATCATCATCAACAACATCATCATCATCATCATCATTATGATCACCATCAACATCATCATTATGATCATCATCAACATCATCATCATGATCACCATCAACAACAACATCATCATCATCATCGACAATATCATCATCATCATTATCAACAACATCAACATCCTCATCATCAACAACATCAACAACAACAACATCAACAACATCATCATCAACAACATCATCATCATCGACAACATCATCATCATCAACAACAACATCATCATCATCTTCAACAACAACATCATCATCATCATCAACAACATCAACAACAACAACATCATCATCATCAACAACATCATCATCACCAACAACAACAATACCAAGCACACACCGCAGCTATTTGGGTTGTCTGTTCTGGACAGTGGGTTACACCTGACGCATACGGCCAACATTGTTGCGGCAATTTTTAACAAAGAAACTTCTGTTGCCAAGAGATCGAACATGGTGAACAAAATCGCCATCTACAGCAAAGATCTTCCGTGATGGCGACAAAAACTGCTGCACTGACCAATCAGTGTGAAATCTGTGGTCATATGATAGGCCTAATAAAATGGCAGAATGTATGGACGAGTGCTATATGGCCACAGACCACAATTAATTTCGCTATATCTTTCTATATAGTGTTAGTGGCTATAACAGTTTTATTAATATCAGCAGGCCCGTGGATTTTTGTATGTACCTTTGCCTGCCTGGGGGACACATACCCTGAAAAGGACAACCCCTATTGTCCAGCTCTTTCTCCCAGCATATTGGTTTAAACAGACACACCCTCTAAACCTGGCCGGAGTACACCCATTTTACACAAAAAACACTACTTTTGCATGGGCCGGAATTACCACAAACAAGTCTTCAATGTCAACAAGTTACACATGTTTACAAACTACATGTTCTCTAAAGGTGGTTTTATTGTTTTTGTCATCATTTTTCTTTTTTTTTCTTAGCGGGGCCGCATCCAGCAAAATATTTTGTTTGTTGTTGTTTGTTGCTTGTTTCTTTGCTTGTTTGTTGTCGTGTTGTTTGTGTTGTGTTTTTTTTGTGTGTGTGGGGTTTTTTTTGGAGGGGGGGGGGGGGTTGCCGGAGGGAAGGATGACTATTGGGGAAAAGAGCTCACGGAGCACTTCGTGAAAAGGGAAACCCAATGAAAAAGAAAAAGAAATATTTGAAACAAAAGCAACAAAAAAAAGGGAAGAAAACAAAAATAAATTTCAAGATATCTAAAATGATTTTATGAACCTGGGAGTTGGTGTTGGGATGGTGGGGCTAAATTGCATGCTTTTCCGGGAAATATTTAAATCTATATAGCTTGAAATGCAATTTCGTCACATCTGAATACACAATTGCCATTTTAAAATAGGTTTGGACTGTTTTAATGTGGATTTTCCCCTTGGTATCACTTTAAAATCCAATATCCTTTCTTTTTTTTTAAATGTAGTACCAATTTAGATGTTCTGAGAGTACGATTCGATCGCATGTGACAAGTCGGCCCGACTAATCGTATAATGAGAACGCGCCTTTAAAGTGACTTTCCTGATTTTGTTGCAATTTTTAAGATGTTATCGACTAAATGTGACTTTTTAACGATTGTAATTACATATCAAATATATTTTTCTGCATAAAATATTAGTGGCTGTATATTAAACATGTTTCTAATTGTTCTAATATTTGTACTAGGTTAAATTTAATTTTATTTCCTAAAATATAATTTTTTCGTACGTACGAAATTATTTGAATACAAAATCCAGTTTGGGCTTCTTACAAATATTAGGACAACCAGAAACACATTGAATATACAAACACTGATATTCTAAACAAGAAAATATATGTAATATGTATGTTTAATCATAGAAATATTTTATTAGTCGGAAACATCTTACAATGCAACAAATTCAGGAATGTTCCTTTACCTAAATGGCAGATTTTGATAGTTATATTTGTGTTTTCCAGACGGATCTCAAAACGAAGCGGCTCAAAGCTCCAACCTGTTTGGCATGAGTGACGGAATCCTTGCCGGCGTCATCGTGCTGTCCGTCGTGATCGTCATCGTGATCGTCGCCGTCGTCGTTTTCACTTATCGCGTCCTACGCAAGAAGAGAGAGATGAAGGAACCCGAAAACTATTACTAATTTGTGTGTTCACTCGCAGCGCCACTTCGACCATCATGATTACAAACTGTTTAATTCCCTATTGTATCATTGTATGTAACAGATGAAAATAACTGTTGATTTTTCTACTTAATTTTCGTTTTACTTAAAGGTGCATAATCCCATCACTGCTTCGACCTGTGACCACCATGATTTAGAAACTCTTTTATTGTATTCCCGATTACCGTAAATCCTGTAATAGAAGGCTAGGTGGTGTTGTTGTTTGTTTTTATGGAGTTGGGGGTTTGGTGTTTTTTCTTCTTTTTCTTCTTTTGGGGGGGGGGGGGGGGATGGGTGGGGGTGCCGACGCTTTGAGACCCGGTCTCTGTTTAAGACAGACTTCTATTTTTCTTTCATACAAAATTTTCGAAAATAGTGGTAAATTATTTTTAAAAAATAACAAATTTAATCGCCTATCACACATTCTTTTGTTTATAGATTGTGTGGTATTGAAGAATAAGATTATTATATGAAAGAACTTTTATTAACAAAAAAAACAACAAACCCCATAAGCTTTTGACGTCGTACAACGGAAGTGACAAGTATTACCTGTAATTAATCTGACTAAGCTAGAACAGAAGAGACAGGCGTCAAAGTAAAGATGGCCTCTATTCGAGGCAGGCCTCTATTGAAGGGTGTACTGTATCTCATTGTATGCTGAAATTAACTATGTAGATTTTTCTACTTCACTTTTGTTTTACTTAATGGTGTATAGTCCACTTAAAAATATTGTTGTCTGGCATCTCTGGTTTAAACGTACGTTTTAATTTATTGCTTAGAATAATATCTGTTTGTGTACTCCTTTGTATTCTTGGTTGTCGTAATGTCTGGTGAAGCTCGGTTCAGTTATTTCGTGCCCACTGGACTGAATTAAACAGCTTTTGCACTGGCTAAATAAATCTTAAGAACATTTCTCGATAACAATGGTTGAAACATATGTACAGCTTACTTAATTGCTTACAATAATATCCGTTTGTGTAGGCCCTGTGTGTTTTTGGTTGTCGTAATGTCTATTGAAGCTCACAACAGTTATTGTTTGCCCACTGAACATAATAAACATTTTTTACCCTGGCTAAATACATCTAACATTATTGCATTGTATCTCGGGTTAAAACTAGTTTAAATTATTGCTTAGAATATTCGTTTATCTACGACCTGTGTGAACGTAGTTGTCGTAATATCTTCAGAAGCTAAGGACAGTTATTTCTTGCTCACTGGCCTGAATTAACCAGTTTTTGCCATGTCTAAATAAATTTAAGAACATTGCGCTGTATCTCTGGTTGAAACTACAGTTTCATTTATTCCTTATAATATTCGTTTATCTACGACCTGTGAACGTAGTTGTCGTAATATCCTCAGATGCTTAGGACAGTTTTTTCTTGCTCACTGGCCGGAATTAACCAGCCTTTGCACAGTCACCCTTATGGGAATAATATTCAGTGTAGATAACTTGATATATTTGCGAAGTTTCTGATCCATGTCCTATTATTTCACATAAGATATTTTTAACAAAATATATGTTAGTGGATTGAAGCTTTGAACTTTATGACGACATTATTAATTTGGTTTGTCTCTACACAATGTTTATGGTGCGTATTGTTCAAATAGTTTGTAGACGCAGTATGTGCAGCGTCAAGAACGAAAGAGTGCTTTTAGTTTACAAATGTCTTCTTTTTGTAATTAAAACAGCAAGAATAAATATGATGTTAAAAAATGGTTGATTTATGTATCTAGAATTGAATGCTAAATCGTGTTTCAAAATGTCTTTATTCCAAGATTAATTCGAGTTGCGTCCCTTTTCGGACTGTTATAAAGATTGAACATATTTCAAACTTTAGGTGGTGAAGATGTACTCGTTTTAGTAAAATGACGCCATAACTTCAATCATAAGGACAATTCTCTTCTTCCTCGGCAACAAATTAAGCTTTTTCTTGTTTAATTGCTACATATTTTTATATTTATATGTTCGGGGTATGTAAATCTATAGAGGCGAGCTTCCTACAGAATACAATGGGATTTGAAAACAGGTATGATAAAATTGAAACTGATTCCCTGTGAAAATTGATGCTTATTAATTTTTAAACAAAATCTTCAAATCTCTTAAATTTCATATGCCACCCCATTTTCTTGAAGCTGTATTAAATGTATATAGCTTTCACGCGTTTTGTTTTATACCGTCAGGATATGTTGATAACAGTTTTATTTGTTAAAAATGATAACATCGTCGGCAATGAGAACTGTTTACTTGTTAGCTTAGAAATGCCCTTTTTTTTCAATCCGAAGAAGGACATAACGTTATTACTGTGTCGGGATTATTGTTACTGCCCCACACACACCCCCCCTCCCCCGTTATTTACGACTATATGCTGCCCTGTTCATATCAAGTTATCTTTCTATAACTATATGTTTATTGTGTTTGCTATTTAATATATTAGACGCTTATATATGTCTCTTTCTTGCATTTCATAAAATGGGTTTCAAACCAAAATAGTGTGTTGTGTTTGATTTAATTTACAAATGAATGGATGTTGTGTTGTGTTTGATTTAACGTACAAATGAATGGTTGTTATGTTGTGTTTGATTTAACGTAACAAATGAATAGTTGAAGTGTTGTGTTTGATTTAACTTTGACAAATGAATGGTTGTTGTGTTGTGTTTGATTTAACTTAACAAATGAATAGTTGTTGTGTTGTGTTTGATTTAACTTAACAAATGAATAGTTGTTGTGTTGTGTTTGATTTAACTTAACAAATGAATAGTTGAAGTGTTGTGTTTGATTTAACTTAACAAATGAATAGTTGTTGTGTTGTGTTTGATTTAACTTAACAAATGAATAGTTGTTGTGTTGTGTTTGATTGGGCCATTTCTTGTTCCAGCCAGTGCTGATATATCAAAGGTCGTGGGATGGTGCATATAAATGATCCCTTGCTACTAATGGAAAAAAAATGTAGCGGGTTTCCTCTCTAAGACTATATGTCAAAAGTACCAAATATTTGTCATCCAATAGTCGATGATTAATAAATCAATGTGCTCTAGTGGTGTCGCTAAAAACATTTTATGAACCACAATATATTTTAGAACAATGTTTGCCTTGATTATGTTTAAAGGGACATTCCTGCGTTTATTGCATTGTAAGATGTTTCCGACTAATAACATATTTCTACGATTAAACTTGCATATTAAATATATTTTCTTGTTTAGATATCGGTGGCTGTATATTCAATGTGTTTCTGGTCGTCTTAATATTTGTAAGACGCCCAAACTGGATACAAAAATTCAGGAAAAATAATTAAATTTAACCTAGTAGAAATATTAGAACGATTAGAAACATGTTTACTATACAGCTACTAATATTTTATGCAAACAAATATTTTTGTACGTAATTACAATCGTTAAAAAGTATCTGTTAGTCGATAACATTAAAAGTTGCAGCAAACTCAGGAATGTCCCTTTAACAAAACACTTATGTCAAACATTATTTACAAGTGAAACTTTGAAATCCTTCCTGTTGGCGTATCCGTGAATGCTCGCTTGTTACGGGGAGGGGGGGGGGGGGGGGGGCAATTCCGTTTTTTCTTCCAGTTGACTCGGAATATCTCTGCGGCAGATTGACGGATTTTTACGGAGATTATTGGCCCAAGTGTTCCGTGTATAAATTCTAGCGAAAATGTTCCGAGTGAAATTTAGACTTTACGAAAAGATGCGAGGTGTTCCGATGACAAACGTTTCACATGATTCTGACGTGCACGTTGGTGAATTTGTGTGTGGATGAACAGTGGTGTAGCGGAGGGGGGGGGGGGGGGGGGGGGGGCAGCACGGGGGCCATGCCCCCCCAAATCTAAAAAAAATTGAAAATTTAATTTTTTTAATAAAAGCATACACACACACGCACATATTATGTATACATACATACATACATACATACATACATACATAATGACAGGGTATTCACTTGGGATTTTTCTTGACTGGCCAATCGGGCCACTCCCAGTAACTCTTTGACTCGCCCGTACAACTTTTGAATGGCCCGCGACCGAGTTTTGTTTTAAAAAGAAACTTACTTAAATTGCACTTTAAAAACATGCTATCATATCATACAAACAATAATAACAACACAAAAGAAGGAAACAGAACTTGTTTTAGTTTTATTACAAACTGATGTAATTAAATTATAATTATTATGTTGTCACGGGACCTACACAATCCCTGGGGTAGCTTCTTCTCCCATTTTCTTTACGACATCGTGTAACTGAAAAAAGATGTTAACAAACTGAATCACAACTGACTCCATTTAGCAGACTTTTTCATTTTATCCATGCAATATACTGATATTGCTGTTACATACTGATTATAATATATAATTTTAGTGATACTGTGAAAATCAAGTTTTAGGCCTTAAAAATTATCTTAAGAATATTATCATTTGCGGCAGGGGGTTGGTAAGTGAGTGTGTGGGGGGGATGGGGGGGGGAATGCTCCATCCCCAATCAGGAATTTGTTTGTCTTTATAAGTTTGTTTTCTAAAATGTTGGTTGCCCCCCCCCCCCCCCACACTCCCATCGGATGCCCCACCAGTGCCACCCCTGCACATATAAAACACTGGGGGATACGGGTTCCCACCCCACATACCCATCAATCCAAATTGCTGGCTACTACAGTGCTTTCAAATTATGTAAAGCCTATACTAATTGTGGTTGCTAAATACAGATTACTTATCATAATTTATATTACATACCTTTATACTTTCCATATTCACTGTGGAACATCCCTTTACAAACATAGTGACATTGCCCCCTGCACTGTGAATATGGTGTTTTAGGTAGTACTAAACCAAATAACTTCCGGCTGGGTCAAAGTTCGAGGTGGACCAAACTTTTGATAGAGAAGTGAACACCATAAGTCCTGTGATTAGTGATAAATGTGAGTGTGTTGCGTGTAAAAAAAAATCATCTGGGCAAAAAATGTATGCAATTTTATTTCATCTAGTGCCACTGTGTCAAGTAGCCTTGTGCTTGGAACATGTATGTGATACCTGTAAAAAAAAAAAGTATTCAAATTTTGTGCGAAATTAGGGATGTTGTAAAAACATCTGGTTATGCCGAAAATGAGCCATGAAAGGTGCCATTTTCTTTAGTTAATACTTTGAGGTAGGGGTTGTAGTACTGATCTTTATGGGTGATAGTTTGGTTGATATATTGCATAAAGTGTTTTTAAACACAAACGTTAACATGGTCGTCTATGGGATTTTATTTCATATAGTCTTACTTTTGAAAAAGTTCGACCCTTACCCCTCTATATCAAAGGCTCTAAAGACTAACCCTAACCCTAACCCTATCCCTAAAACTACCTTAACCATTGAAGGCGGGGGGAGGGGGGTACGAGTCGAACCCATGCCCACTTCGCCAGGCAGTGTAGAAATGGCTGCGTGTAGATTTCCCGTCACTATTTAGCTGTGTCTATTTTTAGCGCACTGCTCAACAAAACTGACTTCTACACAACTGTTCGCTGACGTGTTGCTGTAGGTATGACTAAGAGTTTAGTGGGGGAGGTGCGGGGGGGGGGGGGGGGGGGGGGGGGTCGCTGTGTTGGAGGTGTCCATTTTTTCTTTATTATTATTATTATTATTATTATTATTTTTTTATTTATTATTATTATTATTATTATTTTTATTTTTTTTTTCTCTCAGTTTTGTTAGCAAATAAAATGCAGGTGAAAGTTTCTATTTAAAGCTGCAGTCGCTGGAATATTTTTATTATTTAAGCATTTAGAATAGGTGATCCAGTTCTGTTTGGTACATATAAGGTCCACCACATCGCTATAGTTTGGCAACGCTCGCTTATCTACATTATCTAGGTCAACTACAAACGCAATGGCCAGCTTTGTTTTTCTTCATTTAGCGGGACGCCAGTAAAACTAGGACTTTACGTGATTTGCATAGGCGCTGAGCTTCTCATGTGATTTTGAACAAATTTAACTGTCTTGATTGAGGGGTTGTCTCATACCTCCAAAAAGAATTATATTTATATCCATAGATGTATGGTATAACATCTTTCCATGAGTCGGTGGGGGATTCGCCATACGCAAACGCGTTACATGTAAGGGGTGTCAACAATTACGCAACGTTTTGGGAGGAGAAGAAGAGGGCGGTGTTTTTAATTTACGTAACATTTATCAAGACTATATGTCATTACTTAGACCTAAAAAGGTGGGCGTTTTCAAATGCGCGGTCACTCTAGGATCGATCCCCATCGACGGGCTCGTTCCAACATGTTCGCTATGACTGGTATATAAAAGGCTATGGTCTGTGATATCCTGTCTGTGGGATGGTGCATATAAACGATCCCTTGCTAAAAGAAAATGTAGTTGGTTTCCAAGGTGCGTGTGCAGGGATTTGAGCGGGGTTGGGGTTATAAACTGTCTCGAACGAAGTTTATATGGGGTCATGCTCCCTCAGAAAATATATATATTTATTTTTTTCGCTTGGGCAGTGTCACGGGGATTCTATAATTCCCGTAACTGAATAAAACACGATTATCAAAATATCTCTCCTAACTGTATATCTATTAGATCTCTCTGTAACAGGCTGTTAACCCTAGTATGGCTCGTCTCTAGGTATGATCAGAGATACGATCTTATATAAAGTATATATTAATATAGCACGTAGTTCTCTAGAAACACAACAAAAACACAATACACTTTGGAATCTGTATTATCCTACGCTGACAAATGTACAGCCGTAGTAGTAAATTAATAACAGCAATAATAACAACTCAGCACTGATCACTTAATTTAGTTAATCTCTAGGTGTCTAGTTTACACAATATGCGAATCACTTCACCCGTTACACCACACCACACACACGTGTGATAATTGAGAAACGTTTCCAGGAGAAGTTAATTAATAAAGGAATTACAACACCATTCCTAACTGGTTAATTTTTAATTAACCCTTAACTACTCTTTCAGTAATCTGTAACACAAAATTAATACTGGTACCTATCACAATAAAGACAATAACCTACAGTTTACCTAGGGTCTTCTAGGATGACTGGCTAAGCTTTATATTACCAAATACTCATATAATGTTAGAACAAAAAGTCTACGATTTACTTCGTCAGATGACCGAAGACACTGTATAAAGAATATTGGTATAATACAGTATTAAAATATTTAAAGTCACATCAATCACATCAAGGTTATACACAGAGCAGAAATGATATTTACCAAGTCCTAACGGACTACGTTCGTGATCCCCTGGAGCCGTCCTAATTCGTTCTCTTAGATATCTCTAAATTCTAGCTATTTATTATAAATTCAGAATTGGCCTGGGGGTACAAGGCGGTACCTCCCCCTATCATCCTCTACTAGCGTAGATATTTCTCTCTGATCGTCAGACTTACTGACGCCATCGTCGCCAAAATCACGGTTGTAAAACCGCACTCGCAGAGGTATTACGTAACTACTCGCCACATGGCCTCCACAGCGGGACTAAGTGCATATTGGAATGTCCGATCGCGCGAAGTATTACGTAACAAGTTGCCCACCTGGGCTACGGGCAATAAACTGCACACGGCCCTCTAACACAATTAAAATCGCCACAGGCGAAACAAATTTAAGAGCATGTTCCGTGACACACCCCCACCTCAAAAAGAATATTTCCTCTACTCTAGGAATAGGGAAATATACTACATTAAAACAAAAAGGTGCGTTAACGGACGCATACGGACATTTATAACACATGTAATAATAAGGTGACTACCAGTAATCACACTGAGTCTCTGAGTCCCTGGTATACAAATAAAATATATATAAACAAAACAGAAATAAAGAATGTCAACACATTATCATAACGTTCAACTTCGGGACAGGGCATCAGCGATTATATTGGATGTGCCCTTGATATGTTCAATGGTAATTGGGTATTCTTGCAGAAGAAGACTCCATCTCAAAACTCTCTGGTTGGAGGCTTTCATTAGGATGGTCCAGTCCGTCTTCGTCTTCTTGGAACAGCACAGCTCCAGCACCCACGTCACTGGCACCCACAGCTAGCTTGAACGGCATTCAGTAGTCTGGTGCTGCCATCACGGGAGACGAGTAGCGCATCTGCTTGATACGGTTGAATGACTTCTCGCCTTCACCTGACCAATGGAACTTCGTTTCCTTCCTTTTCAGCGTTGCACGTTTTCCCGGTTTTCTCCGATAGGCATGATGTCGAATCGGTGTAGCGATGGGTTCCAAGCGCACATCTTGGCTTAAGGTATTGGTAACCGTTGGAAGGTCCCGACAAATGGAAACATGGTCTTGTATCAATGTAGTCAGCTTTGCTCGCTGGGGGTTCAAGTCTGCTAGAGTCTGGCCGTTGGCCAACTTGATCTCCGCAGTATTGACGTCATCACAGGAAACTGAGTGTCTCTCAATTTGGACCGGTCTCTCTGGAACTATCGGCAGTCTGTCAAAATAACCTTTTAGCAAATTGATGTGACAATACCTACGTTTCCTAACCCTATCAGGAGTGTTTATCACATACCCTGTCTCATTAACCCGTTTGCGCACAACATAGGGCCCGAAATACCTGTTCTGCAATGAACCCCGTTTAATGGGAAGGTATAGCAGCACCTTATCCCCTGGTTTAAATTCCCGACTCTTAGCCTTCCTATCAAACACTGATTTTATTTTGCTCTGAGCTTGGCTCAGTTGCTTCCTAGCTAGTTCGGTCGCCGGCAACCTCCCATCTCTAACTCTCTTATTTATTAATACTCCCTTGTCCACAGTTAACAATGTAGTGCGAGCTGCCAACAAATTTGGATCAGACCCCTGCTCTAGAATTAATTCTTGTCTATTACAAGGTAAATCCCCTCTATCAAAGACAACTGGTTCAATTCCCCTCTGCGGGAGATCAACAGGTTCCACCACATTTAATTTGTCAGTTGACTTATCTACCATTTTACTGATAACCTCATCCACTCCAATTTCATGGCTCACACACGTATCAGACAAATCACAAATATCCTCTAGATCCCGTGCTAACCTACTGGCCATAGCCCTAGTCTTTACACACGCAGGATATCTAATCTCATGAACCTCACTCTCTTCTACTGGTAACGTGCTGTCTTTAATTAACAGTTGGTCACATTTCGGCTGACAACACTGACTAGTCAAATCATTACCCAACAAAACTCCTATGTTTTCAACAGGCAAGTCCTTCACAACACCCATAATGACTGGTCCCTTCACAAACTTCGAACACAAGAAAACCTTATGTAACCTGACAACTATTTTTTCTCCAGTAACTGAGCTTAAAGCCAAACTTCGTCCTGTATCGGAATTTTCAATACCAGCTAAAAAAAAATTGCGTTATCAGACCCTGACTACACCCGGTATCTCTATAGATTGATATTGCCTTAGGACACAACTCTTGTTTCACATCACAAACCATACCAGTGGACACATACGGGTTTACTTTCTCTGCCATGGGACTAACCATTAACTCTCTCGCTAACGGAGCTGACCTCACTAAACCGACCACTTGCGCATTATCGCGTTTCCTTTTAAAACAGTCCCCGATAAGATGGTTATCCTTTTTACAGTAACTGCACTGTGGACGAAAAGTTCGTGCATTGGCTGATAATGCAGGTCTATCCTTACTTTGCCCACCAGGTGCATTCCTTGCCTGACTAGCTGACCAACTAGATGACTCTCCCCGATAGTTACTTTCCCGGGAAAAACCTGGCTGAAATTTCTTCTTATCACCCTGTTGTACAGCGCTACCCCTGTACTGCCTGAGCTTTGTGTATTAACACGTAATCATCTGCCACTATGCCTGCCTCCTCCTCTATCTTTTTGACATCACGATCCTCTCTAAATGAATACGTAAGCTAACTGGTAATCCATTTTTAATGTCCTGTAAGATCAACAACTCCCGTAACTCGGTATATGACTCTACCTGATGAGAAATCACCCATTTATCAAACATCCCTGCCTTCTTAGCCACAAACTCACTATAAGACTGACCCTGCGTTTTTCTCAACTCGCTATACCGTAAACGATAATCCTCAGGTCGTAATTCATAAGCCCTCAACACTGCAGCCTTAACTAAGTCATACCGACTTGCTCGCTCATCACTCATTGAATTATAAGCTATACTAGCCTTCCCCTTAAACTTAGACACGGCTAACAATGTCCACTTAGACTCCGGCCAATTTAGCTGCTTAGCGGCCCGTTCAAAAAGTTGAAAGAACATGTCTACCTCCTGATCGTCAAATACAGGCACTGATCTATAAGCCTCCGACATGTTAAAACCATTTTCCTGCCTCACGTCTAACTTCTTCAGTATTCAACTTTAACTCATGTTCCACTTTTAATTTTTCTAACTGGAATTCTCTATCCCTCTCTTCTCTTTTTCTCTCTCTCTCTCTATCCCTCTCTTCTCTTTCTCTATCGCTATGTCTATCTTCTCTATTTCTCTCTTCTCTTTCTCTCTCTCTCTCTATCACTCTCTCTATCTTCTCTATCCCTATCTTCTTTTTCTCTATCTTCTCTTTCTCTCTCCCTCTCTCTATCCCTCTCTTCTCTTTCTCTCTCTCTCTCTCTATCTAATGCACGTTCTTCTCTTTCGTACTCAAGCTTTTTAAAAGCTAACTGTTGTTCCATACTCAAGTCACTTATCTCTATCTCTGGAACAATCTCACTGTCTTCCATAACAGGCCTATCACCAAAAACTTCCTGGATAATAATTGTCTTTATATCACCTAAGGTTTTAGCTGATGTTAAATCAATTTCTCGCTCACCCGCGATTTCAACTAACTCGGCCTTACGTGCTCGCTTAATCTCCACTACACTGAGCGTAGGCCTATCCAGCAAATTCTTATCCATGTTTAGATATGACGCACTTATTATTAATTAATTTTCTAGTGAACAACGTGCTACTTCTGGTAATTTGTAAAAATAATTTATAAAGCCCCCATTTACAAACAATACTTTATTAAAATATGCATGTCCCGTTTCAGATCCGGGACGAGCGCCCCAATTTTCTACTCCTGTCACGGGGATTCTATAATTCCCGTAACTGAATAAAACACGATTATCAAAATATCTCTCCTAACTGTATATCTATTAGATCTCTCTGTAACAGGCTGTTAACCCTAGTATGGCTCGTCTCTAGGTATGATCAGAGATACGATCTTATATAAAGTATATATTAATATAGCACGTAGTTCTCTAGAAACACAACAAAAACACAATACACTTTGGAATCTGTATTATCCTACGCTGACAAATGTACAGCCGTAGTAGTAAATTAATAACAGCAATAATAACAACTCAGCACTGATCACTTAATTAGTTAATCTCTAGGTGTCTAGTTACACAATATGCGAATCACTTCACCGTTACACCACACCCACACGTGTGATAATTGAGAAACGTTTCCAGGAGAAGTTAATTAATAAAGGAATTACAACACCATTCCTAACTGGTTAATTTTTAATTAACCCTTAACTACTCTTTCAGTAATCTGTAACACAAAATTAATACTGGTACCTATCACAATAAAGACAATAACCTACAGTTTACCTAGGGTCTTCTAGGATGACTGGCTAAGCTTTATATTACCAAATACTCATATAATGTTAGAACAAAAAGTCTACGATTTACTTCGTCAGATGACCGAAGACACTGTCTAAAGAATATTGGTATAATACAGTATTAAAATATTTAAAGTCACATCAGTCACATCAAGGTTATACACAGAGCAGAAATGATATTTACCAAGTCCTAACGGACTACGTTCGTGATCCCCTGGAGCCGTCCTAATTCGTTCTCTTAGATATCTCTAAATTCTAGCTATTTATTATAAATTCAGAATTGGCCTGGGGGTACAAGGCGGTACCTCCCCCTATCATCCTCTACTAGCGTAGATATATTTCTCTCTGATCGTCAGACTTACTGACGCCATCGTCGCCAAAATCACGGTTGTAAAACCGCACTCGCAGAGGTATTACGTAACTACTCGCCACATGGCCTCCACAGCGGGACTAAGTGCATATTGGAATGTCCGATCGCGCGAAGTATTACGTAACAAGTTGCCCACCTGGTCTACGGGCAATAAACTGCACACGGCCCTCTAACACAATTAAAATCGCCACAGGCGAAACAAATTTAAGAGCATGTTCCGTGACAGGCAGGTAAGGGTTTCGACCCCAAATACCCTCCCCCTGCACATGCACCTGCTTTTATTTTTAAAAATATACACGATCAATATTTTATACAAACTAAACTTTGAAAGTTCTATTAACACTTTATATAATATTAATTCTGAAATAAGAAGGTACGATTGTCGATAATACGTTGTGAAGAATTGACAACAGGCTGTCGTTTGTGCTTTGTCGAGTAATGGCGGCACAGGCGGCGAATTCCGCGTATACTATTGACGATCTTCGTTGATAGAGAACACACACAAGTTTTTCAAAAGTGCATTTGAACTTGTATTTCATATTTGTACATGATGTCATAATATGGTAACCAGAGACTGTAACTTTAACAATCCAAACATACAAAATGTCGCGTCATTTGTTGTTTTGTTTTGTTTTTTTGTGGGATTTTGTTAGCAACTAAAATCCTATTTAACAATCCTAACGTATAAAATATCGCGTCATGTCTCACTACAACCTTTTCGATATAAATTATAAACGTTAATTAGAAAATAATAATATTTTGAAATATATTCACACGTGAAATATAAACATCTATAAGTTACAGTCATACTATTCCCGATTTTAAAAATAGTCCACAGTCAATCTTAAACACGTTTATCTGCCGTGTTGGACTTTCCCAATTTCTCGAGAATAGATATATTGATTTGAATACGTGACTAGGCTGATACATTGTTTTTTTGACTTAACAATATAGAAAACGTAGATTACACTTTAAAGTTTTCGCACAGTAAACATATTTCTAATTTGATATATAGCTGTCCTTTATGATGTCATCTTGTTAAGGTGTTTATGTGCTGGGGGGTGGGGGTGGGTGGGGGTGGGGGTGGGGTCCATGTCTTTATAGGCAGATGTATGAAAGAAATGTTTATATTGAATGCTGTGACATTTGTTACATATTAAATAGGATTGATTTAAGACCCTCTACATAGTAATCCATACTGACCCCACCTCTAATGTGAAAACAGGGTCTTGAAACACATAAGACTCGCCCCCTACCCCGAACTCCACACACCCGGATCCGCAACTGCTTTATATGGTACAGTTATAGCGGTTGAGTCATTGGGTTTTTTATCGGGAATTTCCAATGACGTGGCAAGGAAAAAAATAGTAGCTCGAGGTGTGATTGCATATACTAGTATACAGGTGACTAAGCAGCAAAACAAACAAGAAACGGTGTCTTTTTGTCAAGCGGTTAAGTTGTCGAGCATTTTAACCGGGTATTTGAAGTAAGGTAGCATGGGTTGAAATGAGGACACATACACAACAGCAGCCTGAGGTGTGATTATAAATAAACAAATTGCGTAATAGATAGTCGATCAGGACGGACGTGTTAAATATAAATTGTCTATCTGTGTTCTAACCTTGTTAGTGGGAAAATTCATACTAAAATGACCCTACAACGGGTTGTTCTCTAAAACAAAACTGCAAGCGTGTATATTTAATAGAACACTTTGTAAGCAGAAAAGCGTACTTTGACCTGAATTATATACGAACATGGAAATAAACTAAGGTCACCATGACAACTCGTATATTTAAGGTTATTTTATATTGCGTTACAACAAATAGACGACAATAACATTGTGAACTAAATATTTTTCCCCCACAAAACACACAATACTCCCAACAAATTTTATTAAGAGAGAGAGAGAGAGAGAGAGAGAGAGAGAGAGAGAGAGAGAGAGAGAGAGAGAGAGAGAGAGAGAGAGAGAGAGAGAGAGAAAAGGGGGGAGGGTTTTGATTTTGATTTTGCAAAGTGATGGTATTTTGAGATATATTCAAATGTTGCAATCATATTTTATTCCCGGTTTTAAAAGTAGTCCAGCCAATCTTACAAACACGTTTCGTTTTCCGTGTTGAACTTTCCCAGTTCTTCGAGAATAGATATATTGATTTGAATGCGGACTGGCCTGTCGCGATATTTGTTCAGAGTTGGCAATGTAGTAATATATAGTATGATAACACGGATGGGTATATTCGCTATATTATTCGGTCGTGCGATTGGGGTTTGTGAATTTGTGTGTTTCTATGTGTGTTCACTTCAGTTTGTTTGTATGAATTAGTTGGTAGCTTTCGTGGACACAAATAATCCACGATTGCAGAGTTCAATTCAAACATATCACCTTATTAAAAATGTGACGTCACGGACACAAGTTAATCTGGTGGACCCTTCATATACATGTAGTAGCATCATCGTTTTGCATGATTGACAACAACATCAATGTTTTGGGTCAAATGGCTCTTTAATGGCTGATATTAGTGTCCATTGTTTTACCCTGTAACAATATAATTAAAATACAATATAACAATACATACATTATGCATATATAAATCTCAGGACATAATACATAATATTCCATCATTTAAATTATAATAATTAACATGACATATGAAAAGTAATTAATACATAATACACAATATGTCTTATGATTATAACATAGTTTTAGTACATACATACATAATATACATTATCACTCAAATGTCCAAATAAATAATTTAACATTGTTTTGTTTTTTGTTTTTTTGTTGGGTTTTTTCAATTCAATTCTTTATTCAAACTTTGAGCAGTAACTGCTCATCAGTTGTGAATCCATTATAACGAATCAAAATACAGAATCTTGTAAAGTACATAATGTCCTGAAATAAGAATTCTATTATAAAAATACATTATACAAATATATACTACATAGCAAGTATGTGACATCAGGGTTTAATGGAACTGGTCCATACTTAAAGGATTGACGTATCTGCATAAAAGAATTACAATAATAAAATAACCACGCAGACACGTTATGTTTCATAAAATATATTATAAAATACCACAAACTCTAAGGTGTTCATCACCACAAACATACACTAGCACACATTGTATTCATACTAAATTATGTTTATCACATAGATGTATTTACATTTATCAAATTACTGAATTAAAGGGACATTCCTGAGTTTGCAGCAATTTCTAAGATGTTATCGACTAACAGACTTTTTAACAATTATAATTACATATCAAATATATTTGTCTGAATAAAATATTACTGGCTATATATTAAACGTGTTTCTGATCGTTCTAATATTGTACCAGGTTAAATTTCATTTTATATCCTAAAATATATTTTGTTCGTACGTACGAAATTATTTGAAGACAAAATCCAGTTTGGGCTTCTTACAAATATTAAGTCGACCAGAAACACATTGAATATACAGACACTGATATTCTAAAAAAACAAAAAAAACATTTAACGTGTAAGTTTAATCGTAGAAATATTTTATTAATCGGAAACATCTTACAATGGAGCAAACTCAGGAATGTCCCTTTAACAAGAATATATATTACACTGTGAACTTTATAAAGGTATGCAGAACGATATAATAATTACTTACTATAAAGCATTATTTAGTCAGTTACATTTACATTAAAGTAGATGTTATTATAGAAAGAAAGAAAGAAATGTTTTATTTAACGACGCACTCAACACATTTTATTTACGGTTATATGGCGTCAGACATATGGTTAAGGACCACACAGATTTTGAGAGGAAAACCGCTGTCGCCACTTCATGGGCTACTATTTCCGATTAGCAGCAAGGGATCTATTAGTTGCACTTCCCACAGGCAGGATAGCACAAACCATGGCCTTTGTTGAACCAGTTATGGTAACACTATAACTAACCTTAAATCTTCTCTCGGAATATCTTCAATAAATTAACAAACTTGAAGTGTTAACTCTAGCAGAGCAAAATATGATGTGGAAGTGGAAGTGGAACTGTATTTACGTATTTACACTGTACCCAAGCTGGAAACAATAGGACAGGCGCAGCAGCGCATGGGTGATAGTGTTATTGTTACTAAATTGTGCAAGGTGACATACATGCTTGTGAAATTTATAACAAGCCATGATACCTGAAAACAGTAATCAACTTGTCATTATTATATTACAAGAATTAAAGGTACACAATCTGTTATAATTCATTACATGTTTGTGGAAATAAAATCATTAATTACTTGAAAACAAATAAAACCAATGCGTTAATATAAAACAATAATTATATACAAATATCCACAAGTCAATATTATTACATACACATGTATATATTGTACATTCAATTGTGACGTCACGGACACAGGTTATTCTGGTGGACCATTCGGTCTCACTACACAGTTAACATCCGGGTGAAAGTTAATTGATGACTATAGTTCCTAATTGTGACACATGTTATGGTTCACATATTCACTTCCAGGAAATGGTGAAGAATTAAAACAATATGTATGTTTAATGGTAAGCCTTCTGGATGTATTTTGCTCATGTTCTTTTGCAATATTGTGCATTGACCTTTTGGGACATGGGTGTATAATGCAAGAGACAGCCGGAGTGAATCGGTTAATGAACCACCTGTTGGGACCGGCACTATAGCCAGATGCGGTCATACAGCAAAAACACTGAGACGGAAATGTTCTCAATTTTGGAGTGAAAATAAATGCTTAAATAATGTATGTTCGCAATGGTGTATGTTGTTAGTGCCAATGAGAACCCGTTCTATTGGCAATCTTCTATTGAAGTTGTGGTGCAATTTAACATGGGTTTCAATGGCATATGACATCCGTGTGCGAGTGCGAGTGCGAATAATTTGTACATGCTCATATACCACTAGAGTTTCGAGCATGTCGTCCCGGGGCCTGTCTCAGGATAGCCAGGGGCTTGTCCTGGGACAGGAAAAATTAAGGGGACAATTTTGAAATTTACATCCAAAAATTAAATAGTGGGCCTTTAAAATTTTGATGCACATCTCTAATTAATATAATTAATAAAGAAAATTCTACTCATTAAATTTGGTCGCTAGATTAGATCGGGCGGTCAAAAAGAAATTAGATAAGATCGGTGGCCCGACTCGGGATGGGGTGGGGTGGTTGGATAGAGTTGAAAATGGGCAGAATTTTGAAAATAGCAATTAGTAAAAAAAAGTTAATAGAATTTAAAAAAGAAGAAAAAAAAAAAGAAGAAAAAAATGTTACAAGCCAAAAATAAAAAAGAATTGACTGCTCGGTCGAATATTTATATAATTTGGAGCATTTTAGGACAGTCCAAAAATAAATAAGAAAAAGAAGAGAGGATCGGACTATTTAATAATATTTAAAAAAAACTAAGCAATTTCGACATAAACTTTTGAACGAAGGTCTAAAAGTTTAAAAGCCCGATCTATATGTCCACGTGAGTGGCCTCGTTAAGGCCGTTAGAATGCACAGCTTGGAGGGACGAGATGGGTTGCATCACGTCAAGAAAACCACTAGATTGACAGTCAACAGACGTTGAAGGTGTAGTGCTGTGCTGAAATACAGATCTTGAGAAACCGGATCCGTCTGAACGAGAGATCGAATCAGACTAGGGTATAGTCCAGTCGTCATGTGTTGGTATTGTGGTGCGGACGGGCCCGACTCCAGAGGATACGAGATGGTATCATTATAAAACAAAAGTAAAGTGTAGAAAAGAGTAGTATGGGCCGACCCCGTTTCCTGTTTCTTCTTAGAGTGGGGCAGTCAATCTTCCAGTGCTGCTAGGACAGACTCGGACATGTAGAGACTAAACGCGAACAACCGTGGCGTTCTGCAGAATGGTCGTCAGACGAGACACGAAAAAAAAAACAAGTCGACATAGGAATCTCGCTCAAAAAGAATCCAACCTGGTGGTGCAGGCTATAGAAACGAGAAGCGTTCCAGCGTTCAATCAATTCCAGTGGCCGCATACATCCCAGTAGAAAACTACATTTCGTTGAAAAACAAAACAAAATGTAGGATTCCCCAAGTCGAGCACACAAAAACACGTGCAGTGTAAATGAGCGAATGAAACACATCTTTCCGCGTCGAGCTCCAGACTGGGAATGTGACATCCGTGTAGTGACTACAACACAAATTCCGCCACGCTATTTTTCGCAGAAATAATTTGTTTAGAAGTGACATTCGTGTAGTGACTTCAAAACAAATTATTTATTGCAAAAAATAGCGTGGCGAAATGTGACGAGTTGTTCCGATTGTAACTAAATGGAAAGTATATACGGACATGATCGAGGTGATCGAGTCATCAAATAAAAACATTTCAATAGCAATTTTACACTGAAAGCTGTCCAGCCTTCAGAAAACAAAAAAACAAACCACGTTAAGCCCTATTTTATTTTGATGTAAGGACATCCATAATGACGTCATTCGAATTTGACGTCATTTCCATTCAAAAAGTCACCGCGCCACATATTCTTACGTCATTTGACTGGACTGGAATTAAAGTTGTGTGTACAGTTTACAAAAACACGTTGCATTAAGTTTGAGATTATATGATAAAGAGATTATTACCCTCGTGTGTTTCGGTATCGTCAATATCATATATTAGGAATACAAATAATGTATTATGCTCGCCAGAGGCTCGCATAATAAAAAATGTATTCCTAATATATGATATTGACGACACCGAAAAACACTTTATTTATTATCCACATGGTTCAAGATATTTGGGAAAATATAACCAGTATGACCCATATGTGTCATAATCATTTCACGTGCGCAGCGAATGACGTCATTTTGGGAAGGAACGTCATAATTTAATGTGGCTTCTCCAGTGTAAACGCTTATAAAAATGACGTCATTTCGGAAACGTTTCAAACGTTTTGACATGATCCTAGCTTGTTATTCATAAAAATAACATTATAGATAATGTGCATAATAAAGAAATTATTACACTCGCGTGTGAATCGTACTGATTTTACAAAACTCGTGTCAGGATTCATATATTACCCTCGATCTCGCTCGGGCAATACAATAATCCTGACACTCGTTTCGTAAACTCAGTACGACACACAAGCTTGTATCAGGGGCGTAGGCTGGGGAAGGGGGGGGGTTCGGTGGGTTCGGACGACAACCCCCCCCCCCCCCCCCCCCCCGCTGAAGCAAATAGTCCGCTTTCAGAACTAAAACATACAGGTTTTATACATATGGAGTTTCTGGTGGTGCAAAAACAAAATAGAAAAGGTCCACTTGGTTCATATTCGAACCCGCCCCCCCCCCCCCCCCCCCCCCCATTCCAGCTCACGCTACGCCCCTGTTGTATAATAATCTCTATGACTTGCCCGACGCGATCGGGCGACAGTAAAGTGCACACCCTGTACACACACACACACACACACACACACGTACATACATACAGTCACATACATACATACATACAATCATACATAGTGTGGGTTACCCCCACCCCGCCCCCAAATATTGGTTGGCCCCCCAATATAAAATCCTGGCAATGCCAGTGTGGACGAGAGCGGGATTAAAATGTAAACAATGAATAATAATATGCAAGTAACACAGAACATCAGTGACCTCTGTAAGTGGCTTAAAGGGACATTCCCGAGTTTGCTGCATTGTAAGATGTTTCCGACTAATAAAATATTTCTACGATTAAACTTACATATTATATATATTTTCTTCTTTACAATATCAGTGTCTGTATATTCAATGTGTTTCTGGTCGTCATAATATTTGTAAGAAGCCCACACTGGATTTTGTTTTCAAATAATTTCGTACGTACAAAAAAAATATATATTAAGAAAATAAAATGAAATTTAACCTAGTACAAATATTAGAACGATCAGAAACACCTTTAATATACGACCACTAATATTTTATGCAGAAAAATATATTTCATATATAATTACAATCGTTAAAAAGTCTCTGTTAGTCGGTAAAATCTAAAAATTTCCATTAAACTCAGGAATGTCCCTTTAATAATGAACTTCAACTTACGCAACAGCTGATTTTATGTATAGTCGACAGTAACTCTGGAGAATCTTGGTATACTTGGAATATACGAAGATGTTAAATTTAATGTTTGTTTTGTTTAACAATACCACTAGAGCACATTGATTTATTCATCCTCGGCTATTGGATATCAAACATTTGGTAAGTTTGACATGTAGTCTTAAAGAGGAAACCCGCTACATTTTTCCATTATTAGCAAAGGATCTTTTACATGCACCATCCCACCGACAGGATAGCACATACCACGATCTTTGATATACCAGTCGAGGTGCACTGGCTGGAACGAGAAATAGCCCAATAGGCCCACAGACGAGGATCGACCCTAGACCGACCGCGCATCAGGCGAGCGCTTTACCACTAGGCTACTCTCCGCTCATATGTTATAACGTGTTCATTGTGCCTATCAAATACAATAATCTAACACAATCTAACACAAGCACATGACCAACACACTATTTAAACACTGTAAAATAAAATTGAATATGGACATGTATGATAAAATATGTTATGACATAAAGACGCTATTGGTCTCACAAAAGTAAACAGCCTGTCAACATGAGCCTAAAATTTTCACAAGACATTTGTAATTTTAGTACACATAAAAACTAGAGAGTTTCAAACCGACTAATTATAAAAGAAAGTATATATATTGGGGAAGCCGCATTAAGTTATGGCGGCGCGTGACAAAATTACGTCATTCGTTTTGCACGGGGCGGGACGTAGCCCCAGTGGTACAGTGCCCGTTCGATACGCGTTCGGTGTGGGATCGATCCCCGTCGGTGGGCACATTGTGCTATTTCTCGTTCCAGCCAGTGCATCACGATTGGTATATCAAAGGCCGTGGTATGTACTACCCTGCCTGTGGGATGGTGCTGATAAAAGATCCCTTGCTGCTAATCGAAAAGAGTAGCCCATGAAGTGGCGACAGCGGATTTCCTCTCTCAATATCCGTATCTGACGCCATATAACCGTAAATACAATGTGTTGAGTGCGTCGTTAATTAAAACATTTCTTTTTTTTTATTTGTTGTGCACGTGGAATCATTATGACACACCTGGGTCATACTGGTTATACTTCCCAGAATATCTTGAACTATGTGGACAATAAATCACGATATTTTATATAAATTTATCAGTATTCTGAGCAAGAATAATATTTAATGGTATAAACTGGATAATGTGTAATTGTAGTGTAAAATAAAGGATCTGTCAGAGCGTTCAACTCTATTGAACGTGTCCAATTCCGTCAATTATCCAGTATAAATATTTGTTTTCTATAGGCAACCTAGGGAGACAACTCAACATCAACTAGGTCCAAGTAACGAGATACTCTCGGCTTAGTAAATTCTAAAACTATACGTAGCTCCCTACTTTACTAATTTGACACCCAATAGCCGATGTATTTTTCGTGCTGGAGTGTCGTTAAACATTCATTCATTCATTTCATTCATTCATTCATTCATTCATTCCCTACTTTACCTTTTGGCTGACCGTTCAAAACTGCGCCTAATTTCCTTCATAAAAAATGCGCACACATTCTCTTTGGCTTAATCCTACGAGACATACCAAAAGGGATCTTTTATTTGCACTCCCCACAGGCAGGATAGCAAAAACCATGGCCTTTGTTGAACTAATTATGGATCACTGGTCGGTGCAAGTGGTTTACACCTACCCATTGAGCCTTGCGGAGCGCTCACTCAGGGTTTGGAGTCGGTATCTGGATTAAAAACCCCATGCCTCGACTGGGATCCGAACCCAGTACCTACCAGCCTGTAGACCGATGGCCTAACCACAACGCCACCGAGGCTGGTACCGAGGCGTTCAAGTGAAACGTATTATACGGTTGTAAATGATTATGGGTATATATCTATAGGTGTAATGTTGATATTTTAAAGCAAAAGGTATCAAATAATTTTGGCAAGAAGCCATTTATCAACAGCAAACTATTCAGAACATTCCATATAGTTCTTTGTGTAAAAAAAAACCCCCCCCCCAACAGAACACTCCACAGCAGACGCCAAGTTTATACACACAATGTGA
>NC_054705.1:19755525-19855525 GCF_016097555.1 Gigantopelta aegis
AAATGGATTACAATACTATGTTGGCTGTTTAAGTAGCAAACATCACTTCCATTGTTATTAAATATACCGCTTGGTTGACTTCTTTAGAATTATGCATATACTAGTAGTTCCTTATTTACTATCCTATGTTTTTTCTTTAAATAAATATGTGGGCAGACTTTGTTATTTGGGTTCATTTCGCTTTAAAATGGATTACAATACTGTGTTGACTATTTAAGTGGTAAATAACCTTCCAGTGCTATTAAGTGTAACATTAGACGTATTTGCTTTAAAACTGTGGGCAGAATCCGTTATTTGGTTCATGTCAGTTTGTTATGTTATTGTGTTTTTGTTTTCTCTATTAGTAATATGTAATACTATGTCTGTATATTCGTTTTACAACTTTCAGTGCCTTTCAAAATTAATACTCTAATAAATTCAGTTTCCTTGATTATAACTAAAATATACTGTCTTCATATGCATTTAAAATACAAGTAAACAACCAAAAGGATATGAATATTTTACAGTGTTCCATTATTTTAGTTTTCCATTATTCTTTCCCCTCCAGTTTGTTTTTATCTTTCTTTTTATCTCGTCTTAGACTGTGATGGGTTACCGCAGAGTTGTCGTTCTTTAACTTGATCCATTCAACTGATTGGGTTTTTTTTCTCGTTCATAGTAGTGTACCACAACTGGTCAAAGGCTGTAGTGTGTGCTTTCCTGTCTGTGGGAAAGTGCTTATAAAATATTTTTTTCTGCTAATGGAAAAATTGATCAGGTTTCCTTTGATAACTATCTGTCAGAATTACCAAATATTTGACACCCAATAGACCGTGATTAATTAATCAATGTGGTTTAGTGGTGTCGTTAAACAAAACAAACATTATACTCTTTATCTTACTTTTTATCTCTGCTTGGACATTGATTGGTTACTGCAGAGTTGTCTTTCTTTAACTTGTTTATTGTCTGTTTGATCCCATAACACAATACTTTTATATGTGTTTCTTTACTCCGGAAGATACTTATATGTATTATTGTGCCGAACGTTGATTTTCTTTTTACATTTAGATTATTTTAAGTTGGGTAGATTTTATGTGTGGATTATAATCTACGCATAAAATTGTAGTGTACTAACGTATTTCTTGTAAACAAAACACAAAATGCTCCACATGTTCTGCGTGGTATTTTCCATGCATGCTAATTGTATACTCCACGACTGGTTATTTGCTATGAGTAAAAGTTTGTTTTGTTTCACGACACCACTAGAACACAAATTGATTTACGGCTATCGAACATTTGACAAGTTTATCATATAGTCTTAGAGAGGAAACTCGCTACCATTTTCCATTAGTAGCAAGGGGCTTTTTATATGCACCATCCCACAGACAGGATAGCACTGGATGGAACGAAAAATAGCCTAATGGGCCTACCGACGGGGATCGATCCTAAAGCGACCGCGCATCAGGCGTGCGCTTTACCACTGGGCTACGTCCCACCACTTAATTTGTTTTTAATTTTGTTTTATAACATAACAGTAGTTTTATATATGTTTCTTTATTCCATAAGGTGCCTATATTATTGTGCTTTAAGTTGGGTTTTCTAATAAATATTTTATTGTTTAATACCTAAATAATTATCATACATGTAGGTGCTGTACTAACGTATTTTTGGTGAATAAAAACTAAAATGATCCACATGTTTTGCTTCGTATTTTCGATGCCTGCTAATTCTATATGGTGTATACTACCAAATCACATCCCATAGACGACAATAGTAACATGTGTGGCTAAAACTCCTACCTGCAGCTTATCAATCGGCATAAATACCACGGATATAAATACTATCACCCCTCACCCTTAAAGTGAATCAGAAAAAAATTGGGGGGTCAAGCTGCTCATTTCTGATATGACTACCTTAGTTCCGCACAAAATGTGAGTACCTTTTTTTACACCTACCCCATACATGTTCCATGCACAAGGCTACATGACACATTGGCACTAGATGAAATAAAATTGTATACATTTTTAGCCCAGATGAAACTATTTTTTTTTACAACCAACACACTCACATTTATCACCAATCACAGGACTTGTGGTGTTCACTTCTCTATTAAAAGTTCGGTGCATCTCGAACTTGGACCCGGCCGGACGTTATTTGGTTTAGTACTACCTATACTCCTTGACAGATTATTTACTATGAGTAATGTTAATTCTCCTTTATTCATTTCTAGATTTGTTCGTGCTTATAATTAAGCTATCCAATTAAGCTTCATGCACGCTGTCCTGGGCACATCTCATATATATGGACTGGCTGTCGAAGACAGATGGTTATTTGTTAGTGGTGAGAGAGAGAGAGAGAGAGAGAGAGAGAGAGAGAGAGAGAGAGAGAGAGAGAGAGAGAGAGAGAGAGAGAGAGAGAGAGAGAGAGCCCAATAACAAACAGAAATGACGAGCCCTTAACTTAGTTTATGAAAACAAGTAAACATTTAATTAATAATGACCAATTATTGATATTTTTATATCTAGATATATAACATCAAAAATTGGATAACACATATTTATATTTATTATGAGATAAACGTTACACGTACTCTACTTAACTTGGCTGACAAACCACTAGAGTCAAGCAATAATCATCGATCACGAATTATCCAAGATCCTTATTCACAAAGCTCTCTTAGGCTCTGCTAGACAACAAAGCATCCTCTTTGTAAGTCTTTTAGCATTCTACTGCGAGATCGCAAAGTTGCGACAGTTTAGTGAATAAGGCCCCAGGTGTCTATGTTACAAGTATGACAACTACCGGTACATCAAAATATAATACTATTAATATTGTTGAGTTAGAACCCGTCGGCGGTTGGGGTAAAAAGGCGGGGTATATACTTGTACTTTACTTCATTGCACCATAATTAGGTTGGTTATCCCTGGCGTAAAAAAACCCATCAATTATTCACAATGCCTTACACATATATAATTTTGGGATAGGCAAATTACTCTGGTCCATAAACACACTTAACCGGCCTCGGTGGCGTCGTGGTTAGGCCATCGGTCTACAGGCTGGTAGGTACTGGGTTCGGATCCCAGTCGAGGCATGGGATTTTTAATTCAGATACCGACTCCAAACCCCGAGTGAGTGCTCCGCATGGCTCAATGGGTAGGTGTAAATCACTTGCACCGACCAGTGATCCATAACTGGTTCAACAAAGGACATGGTTTGTGCTATCCTGCCTGTGGGAAGCGGAAATAAAAGATCCCTTGCTGCCGAATCGTAAAAGAGTAGCGATAGCGGGTTTCCTCTAAAAACACACTGTCAGAATAACCATATGTTTGACGTCCAGTAGCCGATGATAAGATAAAAAACCAATGTGCTCTAGTGGCGTCGTTAAATAAAACAAACTTGACTTTACTTTATAAACACATTAAATAAAAGTACCAGGCTACGACACACTGTGTGCCTATAACAAAAATACACCAACATCTACCACGTACCCTGCCGGACCATAATAACGTCACCCTCGGACATCAGCTCGACTCCTCAAGGGCCCTAACACTGGGTGCTCTCATCTCCTGATCACATAGCTCTAGACCTCCGACAATTTAATCCCACACGGGCCGCAACACAGGGTCTTTTCATCTCCCCATTACATATATCTTCCAAACATATTTGGTAATTAGTACCGGTGTCACATATAATTTGCACTCCTCTGAATTTGCACTCAACAGTCAACATTATACGTAGAATAAGCACTCCCCAGTGGGGGGTGGGGTGGGGTGGGGGGGGGGGGGATATACTAATTTTGCAAGAATTATGTCCTTTGAACGTAGGAGATAAAACACAATTGTGTATAGCTTCTGACTACAGGCTGGTAGGTACAGGGTTCGGATCCCGGTACCGGCTCCAACCCAGAGCGAGTTCTTAAGAGCTCAGCGTGTAGGTGTAGGGTGTATACTACCAAATCAAATCCCATAGACGACAATAGTAACATATGCTGCTAAAACTCCTACCTGCAACGTATCAACCGACATAAACGCCACGGATATAAATACTACCACCCCTTACACTTAAAGTGAATCAGAAAAAAATGGGGGTCAAGCTGCTCGTTTCTGAGATAACGGGTAGCGTCTATGACTACCCTAGTTTCGCACAAAATTCGAGTACTTTTTTTTACAGGTACCCCATACATGTTTCAAGCACAAGGCTACTTGACACATTGGTACTAGATGAAATAAAATTGCACATTTATTTTACCCAGATGAAACTGTTATTTTTTACAACCAACACACTCACATTTATAACCAATCACAGGACTTGTGGTGTTCACTTCTCTATCAAAAGTTGGGTGCACCTCGAACTTTGACCCAGCCGGAAGTTATTTGGTATAGTACTACCTATACTAATAACATACATTTTTCAAAACAGTGTCCAGCTATGTGTCTTTATGACAACCAGGATCTGGTGTATTCTGACATAAACTGACAACCTCACTGAAACTGTTGTTTCTACAGTGCAAGCTAATATAATGTACACCTCAAAAAGCATATATATTGCATATAGTTTTGTACAAATGCAATATGTCATATTAAACAACAAAATGTTTTAAAATAAAACTCCTGAAGATATTTACTTTCAGTTGGGTGTGTGTACTCGGGTGTATATGTAGAGACAACAAAGATAGTCAGAGTACCTCTACCCCTTTAAAGAATTCCATTAAAACACATGCACTTGATTGACCCCTAGACTATGAAGACCTTAACAGGCACATCAAAGAAATATCAGTATTAAAAAAATACACTGTCTGAGGAAGGAAACACAAACATGACTGTACCTGTATGAAGTAATGACTTAATGTCCTGAACATTAGTGTTGAGAGGAAATCCTGTATGCTGGGTGTGGGTGTCTGCAAGTTACCAGGTGTGGGAATTTCAAATCCATCGGCCATGCTGATTTTCATAATGAACCATCAAATCTATTGGCAGCCACCAATATTCCTGACTATATTTTATTTATAGCCTACTGTAGTTGGAGGTTTTAATAGGTGTGATATCTGGAATAATCATGCAGCTTTAACGTATTTATTTTTGATTAATTACTGAAAAAAACTATTTTTAAATGACAAAATTACCCGAACATCTATTTTCTTGCATTATTTTCTAATCCGAATGAATACAATATGTACATTAGATGTATTCCTGCAATTTGTAATCCAGCAATTTTATTTAGCTAGTAACATTAGGTAATACAGCTTTAACAATAAAATAAATTTATCAACTTAATCCAAGGCAGATAATCAAATCTGAAAAAAAACATTCTGAATCTAGTATAAACTCAAAATGCTTTTCATGAGAGCTAACTAAGTGATTATTAAGAAACAAAAATTATCTGGAGATCTAAGTATATGTTTAACAACCTTATTGTTATGTACAAATAAGAACATAAGGCACAATAGTGACAACAAATTTAATTATGTTTTTGGTAAAGTTTTTCTTCAAATGTACTTTAAATTTTGCATAAAACTACAAATTTGTCTAAAATATAACTTAGCACCCTATAAATATGTTAAAATGACAATAAAAATCAACTTCTTTACAAATTTGAGTTTTCAGAATTTCATACATAAAAAATTAACAATGTTAATGGAAACTAAAGACATTAACCCACTATTGGCACATGCTATTTTTAATATAAAAATAAATTGCTATTAAAATCTTAGTTCAGGTTGCCTATATATAATACCATATTTAAGAGCAGTTGTATATGGCAAGTCAAATACCATATAAAAAGAAATTATTGAAATCTTTACAGTATGAATTATAGGCCAAAACCAACTTTTCTTCAGTGATAACCTTGATTCAAACTCCATTCAGAGCCATGTACAGAGATTATTGTCAAGGTCAAGGTCATTGTGAACTTGCATGATCGAGTGATGGCTAATTAATCAACCAGTATAGTTTAATTAAATAAAATGACAAAATCATAATATTTTTTATTATGCACTGAATATGTGCTATAGGGTGTATACTACCAAATCAAATCCCATAGACGACAATAGTAACATATGCGTCTAAAACTCCTACCTGCAACGTATCAACCGACATAAACGCCACGGATGTAAATACTATCACCCCTTACACTTAAAGTGAATCAGAAAAAAATGGGGGTCAAGCTGCTCGTTTCTGAGATAACGGGTAGCGTCTATGACTACCCTAGTTTCGCACAAAATTCGAGTACTTTTTTTTACAGGTACCCCATACATGTTTCAAGCACAAGGCTACTTGACACATTGGTACTAGATGAAATAAAATTGCACATTTATTTTACCCAGATGAAACTATTATTTGTTACAACCAACACACTCACATTTATAACCAATCACAGGACTTGTGGTGTTCACTTCTCTATCAAAAGTTGGGTGCACCTCGAACTTTGACCCAGCCGGAAGTTATTTGGTATAGTACTACCTGTAAGGCCATTACACCCTCTTCTCTCTCACTAACCACTAACAATTAACAACTAACCCCTTATCCTGGACAGACAGCCCAGATAGTCGAGGTGTGTGCCCAGGACAGCGTGCATGAACCTTAATTGGATATACTATTTCTCGTCACAGCCAGTGCACCACGACTGGTATATCAAAGTCCATGCTATATTCTATCCTGTCTGTTGGATGGTGCATATAAAAGATCCCTTACTACTAATGGAAAAAGGTAGCGGGTTTCCTCTCTATGACTGTCAAAAATGACCATATGTTTGACATCCAATAGCCGATGATTAATAAATCAATGTGCTCTAGTGGTGTCGTTAAACAAAACAAAGTTTGTTTGTTTTTTCCGGAAAACAAATTTCCGTATTCCCTATGTTCAAGGGCCATAATGTGGTGAAAATGTGTAACTCGACATGAAAGTCAAACTTGATCTGTAATGGTATATGATAAAATTATATACAAACTTTATGTAGGACAGACGGATGGATAGACGGACAGACAGGACGGATATGAAATCTGTAACCTCCTCCGGTTGGACCGATGGGGGTCTAATATTGAATGTGGATTATATTCATTAAATAGCACTTAAATTGTTATCAATCCAAAATTCTTTTAAGAGACAATTAATGTATTCAGGGGGTGGGGTGGGGTGGGTGGGGGGGGGGGGGGGTTGGGGTGGGGCTATCTGGCAATGGCTTCTCTTCTTCCCCTGACAAGAGCTCTTTTTTATCAATTATTTTTCATCATTAATAAATATTATATTTTAGATGTTATGTTACAGCATGCTCTTTTAATATTGTTTACTATGCTTATTATACATGTTTTTAATGTATTTAGTTTCCTATTAAATGTAACCATTCAGGAAAGATCCTTATTTTAAAAGGGGGAAAAACTTATATCTAATAATAATAATAAGATAAATATTGTATGGTTACCGGAAACGGAGCGGTTAACAGTTGGGAGGGTGACGAGATGTGTGGGGAGAGACTGGCAAAAGGAGGCGTTAGGCGTTTGGGGTTTTGGCCGTAGGATAGCTAGGATCGACTAGCCCCCCCCCCCCCCCCCCGCACCCCTCGCCATCCTCCACACTGAAGTATTCGATGGGACCGTCTTTACCCCCATTAAATTTAACGATTCAATAATTATAAGATTTTATATTTTAGAAGTGAAAAATTTATATATAATAATATTAATAAAACAAATATTGAGGGGTTACCGGAAACGGAGCAGACAACGGTTGGAAGGCTGGTGGGTTGTGTGGGGGGACCTTGCCCCCCCCCCCCCCTTCTCCCTCTTCCATCCTCCACACTAAAGTCTTCGATGGGACCGTCTTTACCCCCATATAAATAATTTTAAAATCGTTTTGTTGTTCAAGGCCAAACTCTCTCCGCTTACTTCTCCTAGGGCTAAAGATATATAATTAAATATTTAGATTAAATTGTCTTTATTTAAAAATATATAATTAAATATTTATTGTCCGAACCAAATTGTTAACAACTACAAAAAATTATTCCTACCTTTAATTGCCGTTAGATTTCCTCCAAAGTTTTTATTTGATTGCAGACCGTCGAAAATATATAATTAAATATTTAGATTAAATTGTCTTTATTTGGATTGCCCGTCGAAAATTGGCGGTTATTGGTAATATTAGGAATTAGTTGCCATATTCATAATGTTTTGGACACGCCTTCTGAATTGAGCCGTTCCATTTTCGTATAAAGTCAAAGCTGTCAAGAACAAGAACAAGAACAAGAACAAGAATGAATTTACACTCGGGCCGTTGTACAACGGTATAGGAGGAATATATACATATACAGTTTATAACATTAACGTGAGAAGATGGTTGATAATAAACGTGTACAAAGAACAATAAATAAATTCTATAAGAACAAGATATACAACAAAAACTCTCTCTATATATATATATTGCACACATATACATAATTAAGAACATCGATATGCACATACCACAGGTTGGTGTTCATATAAATATAATCTAGATATACATCATGTGTGACCACGTGCTTATAAGAACAAGATGTACAACAAAATCTCTCTCGTATATAATAACACACATTATGTAATTAAGAACATCGATATGCTCATACCACAGGTTGGTGTTCATATAAATAGGGACGTTTAAAGTTACTAATAATTACATTTATAAAATATGCTAATTTCTTTAATATTTCGATACGCTTATTGTTCATTAATTCTTTAAATTTATAAGTACTTGGTCGTTTATAGTAATATGAATGTATATACTGGAACCATAAATCATGAAAAAAATTACAAACGAAAAGATAATGAAACTCAGCTCCAATATCATTTACGTCGCATAATGTACAGTGTCTCTCATCTATAGGTATGTTATTCCAACGACCAGTTTCAACGGGTAAATAATGGTTAGACGTTCTAAATTTTATTATAACTGACCACAGCTTTTCAGGAAGTATACTAAAATAATGTTTAAGAAATAATTTGTCTTTATATAGCTCGTAACATTTCCCTCTTGATGATTGTGATAAGTTATTTCTCCATATTTGTAAATATTGATCGTATTGCCTTTGTTTGATTTGTTGCGAGAGACGGTTTACTGATATGAACGATTGAGATATCCACACATTGCTCATTCCTAAGTTATCCAAAATGTTTTTGATAGCGGTGATCCAATTATAGTTGATTCCGTTAGTAAGATGATCATTTAACATAGTTTTCCTGATAAAAGTCGTGCCCAGTAGCATATCATTCTTCTATGTATGAGTAATTCAACTGGCGTTCGTACTAGCTCTCCGTATAACATAAAAAATGGTGTTGATTTCTTAATAGGTAAAATATGTCTAAAGAAGTTGATTTGTGCACAGTTAAATATATCATTTTGTTCGTGTTCCCAAATTTCGCAGCCATATAATAAGATTGGAAAGACCATTAATTAAAAACCTTCTGTCCGATGCTCAGCCACTGGCCTTTCCGGAGATTGGACTTGGGATGGACGTGTCTGAACCTCTTTTGGGTATAGGCACGTAAATAGAGTAACAGTAACAGTAATGTATTAAGTATTTCAATATAGTCGTGGAGAGTGCATATTATATGTATAATAATAACTAGGGGAGTGCAAATAATTCAAGGGGAGTGCGTATAATACGTGTAATAATAACTGGGGGAGTGCAAATTATACGTATAATAATGACTGGGGAGTGCATATTAAATGCTACACCGGCATCGGTGGCGCAGTGGTTAAGCCATCGGTCTACAGGCTGGTAGGTACAGGGTTCGTAGATCGGTACCGGCTGCAACCCAGAGCGAGTTCTTAAGGGCTCGGTGGGTAGGTGTAAGGCCACTACATCCTCTCCTCTCTCACTAACCACTAACCACTAACCAACTAACCACTAACCCACTGACCTGGACAGACAGCCCGGAAAGCTGAGGTGTGATATAAGCATGAAAATAAGTTCGAATGAATGAATGGAAATGAGTACTCCCATCCCTGGTGTTAGATAAGGTTATGACATATCAAATTACACTGTGAGCCACGATGAATACAGCTATCTAAACAGTAATTGTTAACAACTAAAGGTTTATGTCTTTAAAGGATAACCCTTGTACAAAGCACAAATAAGCAATAATTTACCCGATTAAGTAATTAGTACAACTTAACTACAACTCCCAACTAATTTGCTTTTGTCAAATTACTCTACAGTGAGGATTGGTATAAAATATATATCGACATATATTAAGAAAATAAATTAGGAAGTTATAAAATTTAGCCAAAATCAAATACCGGTATTCATAAACTCAGAAAGATTCCCTTACACGGATAATATATATATATACCGGAAGTTAAAATTAGGTAGTTAAAATTTAGCCAAAATGAAATACCGGTATTCATAAAATCAGAAAGATTCCCTTACCCGTGTTTATTTGTGTGTGTGTTTCTGTAGTGTTTGTGTTGTGTGTGTGTGTGTGTGCGTGTAGTGCGTGTGTGTGTGTGTGTGTAGTGTGTGTCTATAGTGTGTGAGTAGTGTGTGTGTATAGTTTGTGTGTTAATGTGTGCGTCTGTGTGTGTGTGTGTGTGTAGTGTATGCGTAGTGTGTATTTAGTGTGCATGTGTGTGTGTATGCGTGTTTGTGTGTGTGTTTGTGTGTGTGTGTGTGTGTGTGTGTGTGTGTGTGTGTGTGTGTGTGTGTAACCATGACGCAGGTGAACACTCGGCTCCAACGACGTTTAATAATTTTAGAAAGAAAGTCTATCCATTTTGTGTATTATACACATACAGTGTGCATTATGCTCTTATGCCCGCATCTTTCACGTAGGACTATGTGGATCTATTTTTATTATAACCTGTTAAACCAGTTATAGTTTTCTTAGAAATATTAATCAGGATCGTACTTATTTTGTATCTTGGGTGCAGGTGGCTGGATCAGACAACTTTCATAATATATCGATGATTTTTAAATAACATATTTCATCAGAACAAACATCTACTGAGTTTCCGAGGTTTTTTTTTAATAAATATTATTAATTAATTATTAATTATTATTATCTATCCACCCGACATTCGTCAGCACTGGCGGAACTAGAGGATTTACAGGGCTCCCGTAGCCCTCACACCGTTTTTGATATACATATATATATATATATATATATATATATATATATATATATATATATATATATATATATATATATATATATATATATATATATATATATATATATATATATACAGTGAAACTTCTCTAAACCGAACACCCATGGGACCGAATAAAATGTTCGGTTTAGAGGGGTGTTCGGTTTACTGAGGTTTTAAGAAACAGCCTTGATAACCATTTTTTAATTTTTACTATTGATATTACCAAGGTACAAACGTGTGTTAAATTACATTTATAAACCAACAATAACTAAATTAAAGTGGAAACTCTTTATGTAGATTGTTGAGCTTTTGTGAACAAATAACACAAATGCATTTGGAACATGTAACACATTGAAACGTCAAGAAATGTTCAGAGTTTTACTTTTAACAGTCGGGCTTAACAAAGTGTTCCATTGTTACCTGCCGACGAGCACATCGTTGCTTAACTATTGTAGCCTGTGTTAAAGATATATATATATATATATATATATATATATATATATATATATATATATATATATATATATAGTGAAACTTCTCTAAACCGGACCCTCAGTAAACCGGAATTCCCTCAACACCGAAATTTGTTCACGGTCCCGCGTTTTACGCAGCTTTAACCACTGAAATAAACCCCTGAAAACCGGAAAACCCTACTCTGAATACCGAACGAATTTCCGGGTCCCGTTTTGTTTATTCAATACAAATACAAACTACGATTTTCCTAACTGGAGGCTGCCTATTGCATTGTTTCGATTCGGCAGGCTTAGTCCTGGCATCTTGCAACTCGTCTACGTAGAAACGGAAAAGAGGCATCATTACGAGCATTGCAGCTTTAAATACCCATCACTACCCTAAACCTTTCCCAGAGTTTCGCGTGCATTCGCCAGAATCTGACCATTTGACGTCGATTTCCTGCAATTGTCGCAAATTTGTTTTATGGCGCATTTTGGGCATGCTGTCCCATTCCAGGAACACTAAGAAACATGGTATCAAAGGGTATTTTATATGCACCATCTCACAGACAGGATGCCACATACCACGGCCTTTGAAATACCAGTCGTGGTGCACTGGTTGGAATGTTTTACCAATTAATATATATATATAATGTAGCGGGTTTTCTGTCGTTAAACAAAACAAACTTTTGAAATATTTAATTAACACGTCAGTTTGTTTCACCTCCTGAAATTACGGATTTATGTTGTACCATTTAACGCCCTTAACGATACGTATCAACCCCTCCCAACCCCTCCACCCAATACGCCACTGTGTATTATGTCAAAGTGTTCTGTCAATTCATAATTTAACAACACAACAACAACAATAACCGCGACTCCCATTGGCTGTTGTGAAGACAGGTAATTGCTAGTGTATCACGAAACTCTTCCCTGTTGGATATAGTCTTATTGCAAGAGTTGTTCTAAATCTGCACACGGGACGACCTACCCGCGGAGACTAAACTGAAATTGGCGAACTCTTAAGGGAACACGTATTTGTTTTACCGTTATGGGATACGTATCTACAGCAGTGTTGTTCCTGGTTGCTTTTACGCATACCCTGACGTATTCAGGTAATACATGGTTTATATTAGACCTCATTTCTACCTGTAGGAGGGTGGGACGTAGCCATGACAGACGTGCGCTACAACAGCTTGTTCTGAATGTGCACGTAGCTCTGTGGTATAGCGCTGGCTTGATTGCGGTCGGTCTGGGATCGATCCCCGTATGGAGGCTCATTGGTGCTATTTCTCGTTCCAGCCAGTGCACCACGACTAGTATATCAAAGGCCGTGGTATGTACTATTCTGTCTGTGGGATGTTGCATATAAAAGATTCCTTAATAGTAATGGAAAAATGTGATGGGTGTCCTCACCAAGACTATGTCAAAATTACCCAAATTTAATGGCCGATGATTAATACATCAATGTGATCTAGTGAAGTCTCAAAACCAAACAAATTTTAACCTTTAAGCCTGTAGCCTAGCCTAATGAAAATTGAGACACGGTAAAAAAAAAAAAAAAAAAAAAAAAAAATGTCATCTGCTTATGGAGTTTGAAATGATATTTTCTTGAGTAGCGTATCTTTGAAAAAACTATATTTGATTATTCCTTTTTGTCTGCATGTAGTTTAAGAAAAAGCAAATTCTAGAAATAATAATTTGAAACTGTTCGAACAGACGACGTTCATTACAACTTATGTTTTGTTTACATCCACTTTAGCATTTAAAAAAAAAAAAGTTTTTATTTTATTTTTACGTCAAGACAACTTGGAATCATTTACCCTCCCTCCTCCCCGAACCCCCACAAAAGCCCCACAAAACACAAACAAACACACAAACAAACAAACAAAAAAGCACTCTTAAGTTTTGCTAATAGGAGGTGTAAACACAACTCCCCCCCCCCCCCGCAAAAAAAACAACAACCCAAACAAACAAACAAACAAAACAAAAAACAACAAAAAACAACAACCCCCCACAAAAAAACAAAAACAACAACAACAAAAAAAAAAAAAACAACAACAACATAATAATAATAAATAAATCCAGAAACAAAAATCAAACAAACAAAAATCACTCATAATGTTTGCTGATATGACGTATAAACAAAGAGAAACTTTTAATCTACGGCACTTTTCATATTTTGTCGAGGCATGGAATTTTTAATCCAGATATCAACTCCAAACCCCGAGTGAGTGCTCCGCAAGGCTCAGTGGGTAAGTGTAAACCACTTGCACCGACCAGTGATCCATACTGGTTCAACAAAGGCCATGGTTTGTGCTATCCTGCCCGTGGGAAGCGCAAATAAAAGATCCCTTGCTGCCTGTCGTAAAAGAGTAGTCTATGTGGCGACAGCGGGTTTCCTCTAAAAAAAAACAGTATCAGAATGACCATATGTTTGACGTCCAATAGCCGATGATAAGATAAAAAAACAGTGTCAGAATGACCATATGTTTGACGCCCAATAGCCGATGATAAGATAAAAACAGTGTCAGAATGACCATATGTTTGACGTCCAATAGCCCATGATAAGATAAAAACAGTGTCAGAATGACCATATGTTTGACGTCCAATAGCCGATGATAAGATAAAAAAGCAATGTGCTCTAGTGGCGTCGTTAAATAAAACAAACTTTACTCTTTTTGTTCACGGTTATATGGCGTTAGACATATGGTTAAGGACCACACAGATATTGAGAGAGGAAACCCGCCGTCGCCACTCCATGGGCTACTCTTTTTGATTAGCAGCAAGATATCGTTTGTATGCATCATCCCACAGGCAGGATAGTACATACCACGACCTTTGTTACACCAGTTATGGAACACTGGCTGGAACGAGAAATAGCCCAATGGGTCCCAGTTCAAAACAAATAAAAATTTAATAATAACTCCAAAGGTTATTGTTGTATATATTATCCAGTAAACTCTCACAACGGATGTCTCGAAAACCCGATACCTGGAACATATTTCATAGTATTTCTCGTATTATCGAAGTTGTTGATGTGACACTATTTGTTTGTATTTTTGTTACTGGCTGTGTCGAACACACGATATATCGAGCACACGATATCGTGTTATCGACGATGCTGATGTGGCACTATTTGTTTTGTTTTTATATTTGTTAGCGAGTCAAGCACCATGGCCAATGCCACCAAACCGGGACATCTGTGGGGACACAGATACATTTACGGCAACCATCAGAAAGCAGACAATGAAGTCATTGTCCAGTTTAATAGACCCTTCAGAACAGTGAGTTATAATATTATATAAGAAATGCATGGATACATCCATATAAGGGCGGGATGTAGCCCATTGGTAAAGCGTTCGCTTGATGCGCGGTCGGTCTGGGATCGCCCATTGGACTATGTCTCTTTCCAGCCAGAGTACAACGACTGGTATATCAAAGGTCGGGGTATGTGCTGTCTTGTCTGAGGGAAATTGCATATAAAAAAATCCTTTGCAACTAACAGAAAATTGTAGCGGGTTTCCTCTTTAATTTTATAATTACCAAATGTTTGACATCCAATAGCCGATAATTAATAAATCAATGTGCTCTAGTTGTATAATTAAATAAAACAGTCAGTCAGCGAACCCAATATCCACCCACATATCCATCTATCCATCCACCCATCCATCCATCATTCCATCCATCCATCCATTCTTGCATCCATCCATCCATCCATCCACCTATCCACCTATCCAGTCACCCAACCATCCACCTACACACCCACCCACCCATTCACCCACCCATTCACCCATCCATCCATTCATACATCCATTCACCCAAACCCACACACCCATCCACCTAGCCACTCACAGATCCATCCATCTATCTATCCATCCATCCATCCATCCATCTGTCCAACAACTCATGCCCCAAGGCGTACATATAAAAAATTGCATTGTGTTTTCAGGGGTATACTGTAGTTTTCTCAAGAATTGTAGATAAAATCAGAAACCAAACACACAACTCTACGTCACATATCTGTTAAAGAATACACACACAACATACAAATCTGAACGACGAAACTAGCACATGACAGAGCTCAATGGAATTAATGTAGCTCTGATGACATGCACATAAACACACACACACACACACACACACACACACACACACACACACACACACACACACTGTTAATTATCTAATAATCTAATTTGCAGTTATGAAATTCTGAAAATATGTGATCTGAATTAAAACAAAATTTACTTTTTATTATAAGGTGTGTTTATGCCCCACAACACAGAGTGCCCCGATATCATATATAATTCCTACAGGTCTGGTTTAGGTAAGCTCTTAATATGTCGTCTGCAAACAGGTCTATCATTATTCAATCTCTTTGTCAATAAGAAGTAGTTGTTAAAGTACAAGCGCAAACTGCCTACTAGAATTACTTTAACAAATTTACCCACACGTGACGAAGTACAAACCGACCTGGCGCAATTCCCCGAGAAAACATACGTTCCAGGAATCAAAAAGTGAGTCACCTCCCCATAACAGTATACCAGGGTTGGATTCCGTACATAGCTTTTGTCACGATCACCAACTGATTCCAGTCAAATAACATTCATTGAACATGAAGCAAAGACAATAAAAATAACAAAATAAAATGAAAATAACAAAATATAATGAATATAACAATAAACATACATTGCCATTAGAAATTGTGAACGAATCGCATCTTTGATTTAACTTTTTGAAGCAGTAGTACTTGAAAACTACGCGCATAAGCGTACCAGACGGGATGTCTGTCTGTATGTCTGTCTGTGTGTGTATGTCTGTCTGTGTGTGTGTGTGTGTGTGTGTGTGTGTGTGTGATTCCTCTACTAGCGCTTGAGCAAAGCCTCAAATTCGGGCTAAATCTTCTAACAAAGACCTTTTTTCATGTATAGGCCTTCAAAATGTACACCCGCAAAATTAGTTGTTTTCCATGCAACTGCGTAGTGATTCGTTTATACGTGTTCAACCCGTTGGTATAAATACAATGCAGACCCACAAATTATCCGAGATTATGTCAGCACAGTCGAAGAGACGATCTGTATATTTGTTCTAACGATTTGTTTACATGTATTGATCGAATTCAAGAAGCGTGACATAAGGCACTTGAAGTTATCGTAGCGCTAAGATCACCTTTAGTGCATAAGGTAAAATGGGGCCCTGGTCGTAATCCATTTGTTTTGTGAATAACAGTTTTTATTATATACATAGCAATGAAATATATAGATCTACAGAAACCATAAAAGTGATATCCGGTGAAAAGTCGTATTTTCACTGTGACTGTATTTTAGCTACAATGAAAATAGAGAAATCGTATTTACCTTTTTGTAAAATGCATGATTAAATTATCTCTCTTTGTCTCGTTTTTTTCGTATTTAAGTTTGATGATTACCAATGCATCTGATCGTATTTGAGAAATAATAACAAATGTGATTTAAACAACTGTACCAATAAAAAGGAATATGAAGAGCAGTTGCGATAAAATATCTAAAACGAAATGAATACGAAGCTAAATAATGATGACACGATGTCCTCTCATTGAGTGCAAGTTAAAATTTCAACGGCGTTCGATTCGTTTTGTTTTTCTGGGGGTTTTGTTTTAGAGGATCGCTTTGTCAGATATGTTTGCACAGCAGAATTATTAAAAAAATGTTATTTAATAATTAAATAAAGATAATTTTTATTCAAATTTCTTTTAAAAAGTCTATGGTCAAGTAGATCTTCTAGAAAAATTCCATCGAAAAGAATATATCATGGCGTTTCGTGTTTTCGATAGGGTAAGCGAACTATATTAACCCCCCCCCCCCCCCCCCAAAACCCCCCCCCAAAAAAAAACCCCAAAAAACCCCCCAAAAAACCCAACAACAACAACAAAACAACAACAACTAAACAAAACAAAAAACAACAACAACAAAAAAACAAACAAAAAACACCCAAAGATATTGTAAAAAATTAGGAAAGACGTCATCTCAAACATTTATTTGTGCACTTGATCTATCTGTCTGTCTGTCTGTCTGTCTGCCCGCCCGCCCGCCCATCCATCCATCCATCCATCCATCCATCTACCTGTCTCTCTGTCTCTGTCTCTCTCTCTCTCTCTCTCTCTCTCTCTCTCTCTCTCTCTCTCTCTCTCTCTCTCTCTCTCTCTTAATCTGTCTGCCTCTATCTCTGTCTGTCTCTGTCTCTCTCTTGCTCTCTATCTCTCCCTCTCTCTGTCAGTTTTTCTACCTACCTGTCTGCATGTCTGTCTGTCCCTCCGTCCGTCCGTCCGTATGTCTATATATCTATCTATCTACTTTATCTCTCTTTCTCTGTTGGTTGATGACCGATAGTACCATGAATATAAAAGTTAGTTTATTTTCTTTATCGACACCACTAGAACATATTAATAATTAATCATCGGCGATCGAGCGTGCAACATGTGGTAGTTTTGACTTTCTTTATAGGAAACCCTATATATTGTTCCAATTGGTAGTAAGAGATATTAATTTATATGAACATAAGATGGCCATTGAAACCCCAATCATCGGGTCTGGTTGGGATCAAGGGCAGGGCGTAGCCCAGTGGTAAAGCGTTTGCTTGATGCGCGGTTGGTCTTGGATCGATCCCCGTTGGTAGGCCCTTTGGGCGATTTCTCGTTCCAAACAGTGCACCTTGACTGGTATATCAAATGTCATGGTATGTGCTATCCTGTCTGTTGGATGGTGCATGTAAAGGATGCCTTGGTACTAACGGAAGAATGTTGCGGGTTTCCTCTCTAAAATTATATGTCAAAATTACAATTATGTTTGGTTGAGATGAGGAAAAATGTCAACGGATCTGCCTAGAAGGTTTGATCCTACGATGCAAGTACCTCAGGCGAGAGCTTTATGGACTGAGCTAAATCTCACCCATGGGTAAAATGAAAATAGGTACAGCTTGGATACAAAACTTAAAGTTTGTATTGGACTTCAATAAGTTGGTGTTTTTAGTGCGAGTGCGAATAATTTTTACATGCTCATATACCACTAGAGTTTCGAGCAATTTTGATGCGCATCTCTAATTAATATAATTAATAAAGAAAATTCTACTCATTAAATTTGGTCGCTAGATTAGATCGGGTGGTCAAATAGAAATTAGATAAAATCGGTGGCCTGACTCGGGATGGGGGGGGGGGGGGGGGGGGGCTGGTAGAGTTGAAAATGGGCAGAATTTTGAAAATAACAATTAGTAAAAAAGTTAATAGAATTTTAAAAAAGAAAGAAAAAAAGTTACAAGCGAAAAATAAAACGAATTGACTGCTCGGTTGAATATTTATATAATTTGGAGCATTTTAGAAGGACAGTCGAAAAATAAATAAAAGAAAGAAGAGAGGATCGGACTATTTAATAATATTTAAAAAAAAGAAGTAATTTCGACATGAACTTTTGAACGAAGGTCTAAAAGTTTAAAGTCCGATCTATATGTCCACGTGAGTGGCCTCGTTAAGGCCGTTAGGGTGCACAGCTTGTAGGGACGAGGTGGGTTGCATCCCGTCAAGAAAACCCCTAGATTGACAGTCAAAAGACGTTGAAGGTGTAGTGCTGTGCTGAAATACAGATCTTGAGAAGCCGGATCCAGTCCAGTCGTCATGGGTTGGTGTAGTGGTGCGGACGAGCCCGACTCCGGAGGATACGAGATGGTATCACAATAAAACAAAGTAAAGTCTATAAAAGAATAGTAGAGGCCGACCCCGCTTCCTGTTTCTTCTTAGAGTGGGGCGGTCACTCTTCCAGTGCTGCTAGGACGGGCTCGGACATGTAGAGACTAAACGCGAACATTCTGCAGAATGGCCGTCATACGAGTCACGAAAAAAACCCCAAGTCAACATAGTCAGACGGAGAAATGACGTGGAGGCAAGGAATCTCGCTAAAAAAGAATCCAACCTGGTGGTGCAGACTGTCGAAACGAGAAGCGTTCCAGCATTCAATCCGTTCCAATGGCTGCATACATCCCAGTAGAAAACTTCACTTCGCTGACAAAAACAAGCGAAGTGAAGGATCACCAGTCGAGCCGCGAAAGCACGTGCAGTGTGCTCAAGCGAAAAAACACATCTTACCACGTCGAGCTCCAGACTGGGAATGTGGTGTTTTTAATGTACAGTCTTTGATGGAAAATCTCGTTCCAACCAGTGCACCACAACTGGACAAAGGCCGTGGTATGTGCTTTCCTGTCTGTGGGAAAGTGCATATAAAAGATCCCTTGCTGCATTAAGAAAATGTCGCGGGTTTCCTCTGTTTGATATGAGTCAGAATTACCAAATGTTTGACATCCAATAACCGATGATTAATAACCAATGTGCTGTAGAGGAGTCGTTAAACAAACACACCTTTTTTTTAATGGAAAACTCGGTACATTTTTCTATTAGTAGCAAGGAATCTTTTATATACGCCATCCCACAGACAAGATAGCACATACCACGGTCTTTAATATACCAGTCGTGGTACACTAGCTGGAACGAGAAATAGCCCAACTGGTCACAGACGGATATCCTACATTTTAATACATAGGTTTCTGTAGCTCGTATACATATCGATATTTAACATTATAAATATTGTGTTATGTTAAATGGTATTTTTCTATATTAGTTTGTTTTATTTTTAATTGTTTGTTTGCTTATTTTAGTTTTGCTTTGTTTCCTTTATTCTTTGTTTGTTTTGGGTTTGTTTGAATTTGGATTTTGTTTTGTTTGTTTGTTTGTTTTATTTTGCTTTGTTTTGTTTTGTTTTGTTTTGGGTTGGTTTTGTTTTGTTTTGTTTTGTTTGGTTGTGTTTTTGTTTTGTTTTGTTTGTTTTGTTTGTGTTGTTTGTTTTATTTGTGTTGATTGTTTGTTTGCTTGTTTTTGTTTGTTTGTTTGTTTTGGTTTAAGTTTTGTGTTTTGTTTTTTAGATTTTCCTGTCAATGGGTCTTCAAAGCCACCAACCCTCGACTCCCGATTCACCTGGAAATTCGCCCAGCCTTCATTCCATACAGATCGTATAACTGTAGTTTGATGACATCCGTTAAAGACGGTAAGAACACAATTAATGAAGTAGAGGCACTCAGAAAACAATTTACTTAATGTACTTGGAATTCTTTTTTTGCGTGTGTATATGCGTGCGTGCGCATGTATGTATGTACGCAGGAGATATCGCTTCTTAAAATCTTGATTGGTCAAATTTTAATCACAAGACAATATTTTGTTACGTCACTGTGTTTGTTTCGGCGCTGAACCTATCATTACTGACGTCACGCCACTACCGTTCTGCTAGTTAACGAGTCTACCGCTGCCAAATACAATGACATTCAACCCACATTACTGACATTGTTTACAACTATCGCAAATGAAAAGAATTATAATGGATGATAAGATAATACTCCCCACGTGTCTTGTGATATAAGCCTAGGATTTCATGCTATTATAAACTCGTGCTGATTCACTGATAAATTATGATATCACAAGACACTCGGGGAGTATCCTCTATAATAATAATAAATTAAAAAAAAAAAATAATAATAAAAAAAAATATATATATATATATATTCCGAAAGTACTGCTAAATCAATACATATCCCCTACCAGCCGAACAGTTCAAGGGCCATAACTCTATGTGACAAATTGATAAACCGTTATTAAAGTCAAGCATGATCTGTAACAGTTAAAGGGACATTCCTGAGTTTGCTGCAATTTTTGAGATGTTATTGACTAACAGAGACTTTTTAACGATTGTAATTACATATCAAACTGATTTTGTCTGCATAAAATATTAGTGGCTGTATATTAAACCTGTTTCTGATCGTTCTAATATCTGTACTAGTTTAAATTTCATGTTATTTCCTAAAATCCAGTTTGGGCTCGTTACAAATATGTAAGTTTAATCGTAGAAATATTGTATTAATCGGAACCTTTAAACTATACACACAATTCCATTTTAGTATACTGAGGCGTTGCGAAAAGAAATTCTGGAAAACAAATTTTCATATTTCCTAAAATCAAGGGCCATGACGGTCAAAAAATGGATTATTCACCATGAATGTCAAGCGTGACCCGTAACTCTACCGCTACATGATAAAGCTATATACAAAATGTCAGGTCAATATATTGAGGCACTGCAAAAACTATCTGGAAAACTATATCTGGGATAGACGGACAGACAGACAGACAAACAGGACGGAGATGAATTTTAATTTACACTTAGGTTGGACCGGTGGGGGACTAATAAATAAATAAAATAAATAAATAAATAAAATTTAATAATACAAAATATTATTTTGGAAAAGGAAAATTAACAAATAGTTTTTGAGGGAGGTCGCCATTATACATCTTAAAGGGACAGACCACCCTAGTTTTTTAAACAGTAACGTATATTCTTACCCTAGAACCTAGTTTCAACCCGTAAAAAATGGACACTAAGTTTGTTTAATTTACAAACCTGTAACAAATTTGGATACAACAGAGTGAAACAAGAGTTTGTGACGTTGAAATACTCTTAAACTTAAAACTAAATCGCGACTCCATGGCCGTTACTTGTGAGACGCAAATGCGTTTTAAAAAAGAAAAAAAAGAAAAAAAAAAAAGAAGCCTTTTGTGTATTAGAAACACCCAGATGTGGTGCTTATAAAACTTTGAGAGTCTAGACTCGAGACTAATAGAGTCAGAGACATGAACGTCATGGCAACGCCATACAGATTGTATGCGTGTGACGTCATTAGAGATTGAGTCTGGACTCTAAACGCTTTATAAGCACGGGCCCAGGATGACCAGAAACACTTCGATTGTACGGAAATGGATAATCTAAACAATATTAAATGTAAGTAATGTTTGACTTCTGTGATCATAAACGGCTCTAATAGTGGAAACTATGTCTTAGTGTTTAAAAACTAGGGTCTGTCACTTTAATAAGGCATTCTTTTCTTCTGTATTCCAAGGAAACGCCAAGCTGAGATCGTTCTGTGAAGGTCAGCCAGGATGGATGAGGTGGCTGCGCCGCATCTCGTTCACAGGATACAGTGGTTCCATGACTGTCCTTCTGGAGTCCAACTTCCAGAGAATAGGGTACATGATGCCAGTCAAGATCAGATACTACCAAGACAGAAGTAGGTCATGTCTAAAGTTAAAGTATGTTCTGTTTAACGACACCACTAGAGCACAGTGATATATTAATCATCGGCTATTGGATGTCAAACATTTGTTAATTTTGATATTTAGTGTTAGAGAGGAAACCCGCTACATTTTTCCATTTGTAGCAAGGCATCTTGTAAAGACAGGACGGCACATACCACGGCCTTTGATGTACCAGTCATGGTGCACTGGCTGCAGCGAGAAATAGTCCAATGGGCCCACCGACGGGTTTCGATCCCAGACCGAACGCGCATCAAGCGAGTCTTTACCACTTGGCTACGCCCCGCCCCAGGCCATGTCTAATTATGTCAATAGCTGGACAATACTACGTAATTAAATTCCCCTTACATTAATTTTAATATAACGTCATCCCATTGGTCAACATGTAGCAATGAGATTTCGTTCATTTCTCCATGAACGTAAAAGATTACGTCGACAGGGAACGTCATATCTGATGATGACATCATTTTATATAGACAAGTTGTCTTATTGAGCGTTATTATTTATGGACCAAAACTAATTCAAAATAGTGTGAACGTTTTGTGTTATTATTAGCAAGTATGATTCAAATTTAATTATAAGTATTGTCTGTTATTTATTTTACGTTCATCGGAGTATGAAAAATCTAAATAATCCGCAAACTGCTAACTCATATTGGCAATACCAGGGCCCGTGCTTATAAAACGTTTAGAGTCCAGACTCAATCTCAAATGACGTCACACGCATACAATTTATATGGCGTTGTCATGACATTAGTGTCTCAGACTCTATTAGAATCTCGAGTCAAGACTCTAAACGTTTTATAAGCGCCAGGCCTGATGGGTGTGGGAGAAAGTTCAGGCAATCTAAGTGACACCTGAACACAATTGTATGTTAAAAACATACATAAAAACATAATTATAATAAATTACTATCATTTTTATATGACATAAAATATTATCACTAATATGGAGAAATTTAAATACATAAAAAGTAACAACGAATATAATGGAAAAGAAAAATATATAATACTGGAGATCTTGGTAAATCATTTCTCAATATATTTAGTTACATAAACAATAATGTTTGTTTGCCAGACGATCCGCTGATGACTACAACAACAGCCAGACCTACAACTACAACAACAGCTATACCTACAACTACAACAACTGCCAGACCTACAACTACAACAACTGCCAGACCTACAACTACAACAACGTTTAGAGACTGGCCTACGTCGTCGACTATGCCGCCAACAGGTTATTTCGCTCCATGCGGAAAGACTTCCTTGATCGCATCCGATGAACCGGGCTACATCTACACACCGGATGTTCAAGATTCCTTCAAGTAAGTTTTCCTGTTCCAGCTAGTAACTGTTTTTCGTGTTTTGAAAGAAGTCTATCAAGTTATGAATGGACATTGTGTTATGTAGCACGACTGTACTCACACAAAATACAAATACAAATATAGGAGAAACGTCGTCCGTTGTACACGTACAGAATGAAGGATATACACACACACGCGCGCACACACACACACGCGCGCACACACACACACACACACACACAACACACACACACACACACACACACTCTCTCTCTCTCTCTCTGTCTCTCTCTCTGTCTCTCTCTCTCTCACACACACACACACACACACGCTCGCGCACACACACACACACACTCTCTCTCTCGCTCTCTCTCTCTCTCTCTCTCTCTCTCTCTCTCTCTCTCTCACACACACACACTCACACACACGCGCGCACACACACACACACACGCACACACACACACACACTCTCTCTCTCTCTCTCTCTCTCTCTCTCTCTCTCTCACACACACACACACACACATACGCTTGCGCGCACACACACACACACACACACTCTCTCTCACACACACACACACACTCACACACACACACTCTCTCTCTCTCTCTCTCTCTCTCTCACACACACACACACACTCTCTCTCTCTCTCTCTCTCTCTCTCTCTCTCTCTCTCTCTCTCTCTCTCACACACACACACACACACACACACACCGACATACACACACACATATATATATATATATATATATATATATATATATATATATATATATATATATATATGTATGTATATATATTAGGGTTCGATCCGAACATTCGAATATTCGCTCGCTAATTTGCTATTCGAAATATTCGAATAGTTTTTTCAAGTATTCGAAACTCTGGAGTTTTTAGGTCGTATGGTGAAACGTATTCTAAATGAGATGTATAATGCGGCTTCTTTGTACTAAGATCGGTCCTGCCTGGCGCTTTCCTTGTACATTAAGTCGAGAACATAAAACACGCATCGTCTTTCAGAACAGAGTATTAAAGCGGCAGTATCCGGAATATTTTTATTATTTAAGCATATAGAACAGTAAATCCAATTACGTTTGGTGCATATATGACGCCGCAATCCGCATTGGTTTCACTACGCTGGCTTATCCAGGTCAAAAACAAAGCCAGTTATTCGAGAGTGGGACACTTTTGACGGGCTCCTACCGATCTCGGTTTTGATTGGCTTATCACAAGTGTAGAATTCCCCAACAAGAGATCACATGAGATTTCGCAATTTTTGAACAAATTTAACTGTCTTGATTGAGGGGTCGTCTCATATCTCCAAAACATATTTATATCCATAGAGGTATGGTACAACGCCTTTCCAGGCGTCGGTGGGTGGGGGATTTGCCTTGAAATGTTGACAGTGGCCAGCTGTTGGCATACGCGTTACATGTAAGTGGGTATTACTAATTACGTAACGCTCTAGGGGTAGAGGAGGAGGGTATTGTGTTCGATTTACGTAACATTTTTCAAGACTATTTGTTATTTTTATTCATTACTTAGACCTAAAAAGGTTTTTTTTTTTGGAAATACGCGGTCAGTCTAGTATCGATCCCCATCGGCGGGTATATAAAAGACCATGGTATGTGATATACTGTCTGTGGGATGGTACATATAAACGATCCCTTGCTAAAAAAAAAATGTAGCGGGCTTCCAAGGCGCGTGTGCAGGGATTTCAGTGGGGTTGGGATTATAGACTGTGTTGAGCGAAGTTTATATGGGGCTATACCCAATACCCTCCCCCTGCACATGCACCTGATTTCTCTCTAAGATTATATGTCAAAATTACCAAATGTTAGACATCCAACAGCAGGTGGAAGGAAGGATAGGATATGTTTCATTTAACGACGCACTCAACACATTTTATTTACGGTTGTATGGCGTCGGATGATTATTAAATCAATATGCTCTAACTTTGATGTCGTTAACCCCCCCCCCCCCCCCCCAAACTTTACCCTTTCCAAACGAAAGAATATTTATTTGAATTTGTCGATTTTAACACGTAAGATTAAGAAGTGAAAACGTTCCTTGTCTATTTTATTATATTTTATTTAAAAAATATATACATGATTAATGTGTTACTAGTATACAAACTAAACTTTGAAAGTTCTACTAACACTTTATAAAATATTAATTCTGAAATAGGAAGGTACGATTGTCGATAATACGTTGTCAGGATCAAACCGGTTTTAACGAAAGACTCTAGTACCGTATCCTCAATCGAACGTTCTTCGTACAGCGCAAGATTTCTCTTTTAATTTTTTTAGACGAACCCTACAATTTGAAATCGGCAAACGCACGTGTTAACTGAAACTGACAACAGGCTGTCGTTTGTGCTTTGCCAAGCTATGGCGGCACAGGCGACGAATCAAGCGTATACTTTTGACGATCTCCGTTCATAGCGAGTTTTTTTAAAGTGCATTTAAGCTTGTATTTCATATTTGTACATGATGTTATAATATGGTAACCAGAAAAATTTAACTTTAAAAAAAACGAAAGGAAGGAAATGTTTTATTTTAACGACGCACTCAACACATTTTATTTACTGTTATATGGCGTCAGACATATGGTTAAGGACCACACAGATATTGAGAGAGGAAATCCGCTGTCGCCACTTCATTGGCTACTCTTTTCGATTAGCAGCAAGGGATTTTTTATATGCACCATCCCACAGACATGATAGCACATACCACGGCCTTTGATATACCAGACGTGGTGCACTGGCTGGAACTAGAAATAGCCCAATGGGCCCACCAACGGGGATCGATCCCAAACAGACCTTTACCACTGGGCTACGTCCCGCCCCGAACAGAATATTAAAGGCACATTCCTGAGTTTGCTGCAATTTTTAAGATGTTATCGACTAACAGAGACTTTTTAATGATTGTAATTACATATCAATATATTTTTCTGCATAAAAATATCAGTGGCTATATATTAAACGTGTTTCTGATCGTTCTAATATGTGTACTAGGTTACATTTCATTTTATTTCCTAAAATATTTGTTCAAGACAAAGTCCAGTTTGGGCTTGTTATATTAAGACGACCAGAAACACAATGAATATGCAGACACCGATCTTCTAAACAAGAAAATATATTTAATATTTAATTTTACTCGTAGAAATATTTTATTAGTCAGAAACATCTAACAATGCAGCAAACTCAGGAATGTCCCTTTAATAATGACGTCATGCGGATGGCTGAAATGTATTTAAAGGGGTATTTCCCGATAACAGGAATTGGATTCATCTACACTAACCATCCAATATGTCGATTTCTAATCCTATAAAGAAAAACTAAATTGTGTACGTCAAATTAAGTATGTCAGCTTTATTTTCGTGGTTATATCCAATTAAGGTTCAAACACGCTGTTCTGGGCACACATCCTAGCTATATGGGCTGTCTGTCCAGGACAGAGGGTTAGTTGTTAGTGGTTAGTGAGAGAGAAGAGGGTGTAGTGGTCTTAAACCTACGCGTTGAGTCATTAAAACTCGCTCTGGGTGGGAGCCGGTACCTGACTGCGAACCCTGTACCTACCAGCCTTATGTCCGATGACTTAACAATTACGCCACTGAGGCCGGTTTTCTGTCCCGGATAGTGGGTTAGATATTAATTGTTAGTTGTCAGTGGTTGAAAGTCATAGTAGTGTTAAATCTACCCAATGAGTCATTAAAACTCGCTTTGGGTGGGAGCCGGTACCGGGCTGCGAACCCTGTACCTACCAGCCAGAACCGTAGCTAGCGGGGGAAGGAGGGGGGGGGGGGCAGAAAAAATATAGAAACTTAAAGAAAATTCTCTTTATACAATTAACTAATCAGTTCCCCCCTCTCCCCCCAAAATCAAACATAAAAAAATCCTAGCGACGGCCCTGCCGGCCTTATGTCCGATGGCTTAACCACGACGCCACCGATAATCATAAATGTCTTGTGAATGTTAAATTTCAGATCGCATTGTTTCTGGGTCATCAGACCATTCTGGTCCGTCCCCATACACCTGGAAATCAGATCCGTTTCCGGTTATGACCTGGACTGTAACGATCAACAACTGCTTATTACAGACGGTATGTGGATGTGTGGATGTGTGTACGTGCGTGTGCAGTGTCTGTATATGCAATGCATTTCTGGTCGACCTAATGTTTGTAAGTAGACCAAATTGGGTTTCATTTCACATTAATTTCGTACGTACGGAAAAATTAGAAATACAAAAAATAAAATGAAGTTTGACCTAGTACAAATAGTAAAACGACCAGAAACATGTATTTCACATGCAATTTCAGTCTGTTAGTCAACAACACCCTTAACAATGGCAACAAACTCCGGACTGTGCCTTTAAAGTTTGACAGTATCCTTTATATCGATTCCGTCCTTGCTTATTCGGCAAGTGTTTAGCCTACATACTCAAATCCCTGGACGTTATCCCCTATTAAAGTCTGACAGTGTCCTTCATATCGATTCCGTCTTTGCTTATTCGGCAAGTGTTTAGCCTACATACTCAAACCCCTGGACGTTACTCCCTATTAAAGTCTGACAGTATCCTTCATATCGATTCCGTCCTTGCTTATTCGGCAAATGTTTAGCCCACATACTCAAACCCCTGGACGTTACTCCCTATTAAAGTCTGAAAGTATCCTTCATATCGATTCCGTCCTTGCTTATTCGGCAAGTGTTTGGCCCACATACTCAAACCCCTGGACGTTACTCCCTATTAAAGTCTGAAAGTATCCTTCATATCGATTCCGTCCTTGCTTATTCGGCAAGTGTTTGGCCCATATACTCAAACCCCTGGACGTTACTCCCTATTAAAGTCTGAAAGTATCCTTCATATCGATTCCGTCCTTGCTTATTCGGCAAGTGTTTGGCCCACATACTCAAACCCCTGGACGTTACTCCCTATTAAAGTCTGAAAGTATCCTTCATATCGATTCCGTCCTTGCTTATTCGGCAAGTGTTTGGCCCACATACTCAAACCCCTGGACGTTACTCACTATTAAAGTATTTTCTAGTAGGGTCGGGACGTAGCCTAGTGGTAATGCGTTCCGTCCATTTTCTAGTAAACTTTAAAATCCAATTACTTATTACTAATATTTGATTGTTTATAAATCTGTTAATAATAAGGTAAAGTGTGATATGAGACCATATTTCTTTCTCTTTGTTTGTTAGAAATTTGGAATTTGGAAGCTATCACAAGTTCAAATGATAACAAAGCTACAAGAACGCAACACTCATGTTCAATAGCAAAATTCGAATTGAAGAGTATTTATACCCCAATACCTTCAAAATACACGGGCTGCACGATTTTATTATGAACCATTTTCCTTCGTCAGCAAATCATAATCCTATAATATGATTGGCTGGAAAATCAAAATTCCGTGATGGGGCTCGTAGTTTGCCGAAAACAGCCGAGTAAATATCCATCAAAATGCAAAAGTAATATGGTCTCATACAACACTTTTCCATGAAAAGTTTGTTTTATTTAAGGACGCCTCAAGAGGACATTGATTTTTATCTTATCATCGGCTATTGGACGTCAAACATATGGTCATTCTGACATATTTCTTAAGAGGAAACCCGCTGCTGCCACATAGGCTACTCTTTCCGATAAGCAGCAAGGGGTCTTTTATATGCACTTTCCCACAGACAGGACAGAACATACGACAACTGATTGGAACAGAAAATAGCCTAAACTGCAAATGGGTCTACTGAGAAGGATTGATCCGATGAACGACAGGCGGACACGTTACCGATTGAGCCATATCCCAATCCCCACTTTTCTGTGAATAAAACCAACGCAACGCAATATAACGCAACGTTCCTGATATTCCCATATAAGGATAGGGCTAGCGACTACTGTATTTAGTAACAAGATGGGGCTAGCGATTACAGTATTTAGTAACAAGATAGGGCTAGCGATTACTGTATTTAGTAACAAGATAGGGCTAGCGATTACTGTATTTAGTAACAAGATGGGGCTAGCGATTACAGTATTTAGTAACAAGATAGGGCTAGCGATTACAGTATTTAGTAACAAGATAGGGCTAGCGATTACAGTATTTAGTAACAAGATGGGGCTAGCGACTACTGTATTTAGTAACAAGATAGGGCTAGCGATTACTGTATTTAGTAACAAGATAGGGCCAGCGACTACAGTATTTAGTAACAAGATAGGGCCAGCGACTACTGTATTTAGTAACAAGATAGGGCTAGCGACTACTGTATTTAGTAACAAGATGGGGCTAGCGACTACTGTATTTAGTAACAAGATAGGGCCAGCGACTACAGTATTTAGTAACAAGATAGGGCCAGCGACTACTGTATTTAGTAACAAGATGGGGCCAGCGACTACTGTATTTAGTAACAAGATAGGGCCAGCGACTACTGTATTTAGTAACAAGATGGGGCCAGCGACTACAGTATTTAGTAACAAGATAGGGCTAGCGATTACTGTATTTAGTAACAAGATGGGGCTAGCGACTACTGTATTTAGTAACAAGATAGGGCCAGCGACTACTGTATTTAGTAACAAGATAGGGCCAGCGATTACTGTATTTAGTAACAAGATAGGGCCAGCGACTACAGTATTTAGTAACAAGATAGGGCCAGCGACTACTGTATTTAGTAACAAGATAGGGCCAGCGACTACAGTATTTAGTAACAAGATGGGGCTAGCGACTACTGTATTTAGTAACAAGATAGGGCCAGCGACTACTGTATTTAGTAACAAGATAGGGCCAGCGACTACAGTATTTAGTAACAAGATGGGGCTAGCGACTACTGTATTTAGTAACAAGATGGGGCTAGCGACTACTGTATTTAGTAACAAGATAGGGCTAGCGACTACAGTATTTAGTAACAAGATGGGGCTAGCGACTACAGTATTTAGTAACAAGATGGGGCTAGCGACTACAGTATTTAGACTACACACTCAGATGGGGCTAGCGACTACAGTATTTAGTAACAAGATGGGGCTAGCGACTACAGTATTTAGTAACAAGATGGGGCTAGCGACTACAGTATTTAGTAACAAGATGGGGCTAGCGACTACAGTATTTAGTAACAAGATGGGGCTAGCGATTACTGTATTTAGTAACAAGATGGGGCTAGCGACTACTGTATTTAGTAACAAGATAGGGCCAGCGACTACAGTATTTAGTAACAAGATAGGGCCAGCGACTACAGTATTTAGTAACAAGATGGGGCTAGCGATTACTGTATTTAGTAACAAGATGGGGCTAGCGATTACAGTATTTAGTAACAAGATGGGGCTAGCGACTACTGTATTTAGTAACAAGATAGGGCTAGCGACTACTGTATTTAGTAACAAGATAGGGCCAGCGACTACTGTATTTAGTAACAAGATAGGGCCAGCGACTACTGTATTTAGTAACAAGATAGGGCCAGCGACTACTGTATTTAGTAACAAGATAGGGCCAGCGATTACTGTATTTAGTAACACGATAGGGCCAGCGATTACTGTATTTAGTAACAAGATAGGGCCAGCGACTACAGTATTTAGTAACAAGATAGGGCCAGCGACTACTGTATTTAGTAACAAGATAGGGCCAGCGATTACTGTATTTAGTAACACGATAGGGCTAGCGATTACTGTATTTAGTAACAAGAATAACCAGAAGACAAAAACAAATAAAAATAATAACCGAGAAACTATGAAAAGATAGAGATCGACAAAAACCCGCTCAGGAACGTCACAATTATAGTTCGTACCATTTCTATTTCCATTTTAATTTTACTTCATAGTATTTTTTTATTTTTGTTTGCTTTTGCTTTTGTTTATTTCCTTTTTCTTTCTTTATTATTTCATTTTATTTTATTCTTTTCTGTTCTGTTTGTAGGTACAAAGACAATTAAGCGACACTGTGATGGAAACACTGAGCGTTACACGGGTACTCGGGGTACCATGAGAATACTGTACAGGAACGATGGCTTTTACCCCTTCACTTCACAAATCAGCATCAAGTATTACCAAGACAAATATTACAATAGTAAGTCTTTTTTCTTCTTTTTTTGCCTGACACACACACACACACACACCTACACACACCATAGACTATATCCTAGTCGAATCAGTTTTCGATTGCACTCACGCACTGTGTATTATCGGTTCACTTACAATGACGTCAGTTTGAGATCGTACACACGCACTGTATATTACATAACTGAGCGGCCCAAAGATCAACCGTTGAATATAAGGCGGACAGGTGCTGTATCCGCTGGAAGATAGAGTGAGCTTTTACAAGTGTCGTTTTCTTTCTTCTCTCCCCGCACGCCTCAGTCAGTCTGTCTCTCTCTGTCTCTGTATGTGTCTCTCTCTCTCTCTCTCTCTCTCTCTCTCTCTCTCTCTCTCTGCTCGCTCGCTCTCTCTCTCTCTCTCTCTCTCTCTCTCTCTCTCTCTCTCTCTCTCTCTCTCTCTCTCTCTCTCTCTCTCTCTCTCTCTCTCTCTCTCTCTCTTTCTCGCTCTCTCTGTCTGTCTGTCTGCCTCTATCCCTCCGTCTCTCTCTCTCTCTCTCTCTCTCTCTCTCTCTCTCTCTCTCTCTCTCTCTCTCTCTCTCTCTCATATACATGTGTGTATGCGTTTGTATTTCATAAACGCAGCCATAAGGTAGGGCTTGCAATTGAAATTCCTTATGCCTTTTTTTCTTGGCAATAATTTTAGCAGAAATTAATATTTGTTCATGGGCCTTTTATATCAATACACAAGCCTGTCAAAGAATTTAATGAACGAAATAAGTATGGTTTACTGTGGGTCAATTTCAATCTGTTGTTCTATCATTTGAAAACGTGTGGGCGAGACGTAGCCCAGTGGTAAAGCGCTCGCTTGATGTGCGGTCGGTTTGGGATTAATCACCTTCTGTGGCCACATTGGGGTATCTCTCGTTCCAGCTAGTGTACCACGACTGGTATATCAAAGACCGTGGTATATGCTGTCCTGTCTGTGGGATTGTGCGTTAACAGATCCCTTGCTACTAATGGAAACAAAATGTAGCGGGTTTCCTCTCTACGACTATATGTAAAAATTATTAAATGTTTAACATCCAATAGCCGATGATTAGTAAATGAATTTGCTTTGGTGGTGTCGTTAAAGAAAACAAAATGTAGACTTTTTCCAGGAAGAAAGGAATGAAATGTTTTATTTAACGACGCACTCAGCACATTTTATTTACGGTTATATGGCGTCAGACATATGGTTAATGACCATACACTTTATGGGCTACTCTTTTCGATTAGCGGCAAGGGATCTCTTATATGCACCATCCCACAGACAGGATAGTACATAGCAGGGACTTTGTTACACCAGCTGTGGAGCACTGGCTGGAACGAGATATAGCCAAATGGGGCCACCTACGGGGATCGATCCTAAACCGACCGTGCATTAAAGGAAACATGTCACGTAAACCATATTTGGCACCAACCATGTACAAGTAATTATAAATTGAATCACCTAAAAAAAAAAATTATAAAAAATTAATTACTTAAAATATCTCCATAAAAGAACCCCAGATACGAGCTCTTAGCGGAAATTGCCGATCTTTAATGAGCAGGGCAATCACGAGGTCCGTGACGTCAGAGACGCGTCGCTTGATCTGAAGCCTTACACTTAAAAGCATTAGTCCGTACCACTCATAAAGAATCTAAGACTTGCACAGCTTACCAAAACAATGAGTGTTCGTTCGCAAAACGTTTTGCCGTATCAATATGAGCTGTTAGTAAATGAAAGAAAGACACACATTTACTTACAACAGTGATACTGAAGAAAAAAAACGGATAGCGAGTCGGAGGGTGGAGAAACTGATGGTGCCAGACCAGACCGGTCGACCAATTTACAGCCCGGAGCCCGAAAGTAACCCGGAGACAAAACCAAAACTCGATGCTAATGCCGAGGTGTATACTGTTCATATTTAGCATAAAGATACACCTCGATATGATGTATTTAAATATGTAAAAAATATAAATGTAGGACAAACATTTTTTTTTTTTTTTTTTTTTAGAAAATATCGCATTTTTTATGTTCGGGCTGTACATAATGAAATCTGTATGCACAGTGTAAACAAACGCTTTAATTTACGACAAGGCGCTTCACTTTCATTAACCTGGCTTGTAAAACAACATAAATGACTTGAGAGTATAATCAACTTTTACCCTAAATATATTTCTATTTGCATCAATAGAACGAAATGGGGTTATAGTATTTTTCTCTCATAAAAAAGTAGCATATTATTAGGCCTATTGGTAGGGTGCGTTAGAGTAAAAACGACCACTCACGATACCCAATTGATAATTTTCTTTTCTTTGGTACTACGTAATTGGTCAGTTTTGTAATTTTAGATGGGAAAGTCTACTTAATCAAGGGTTTTACAGCATTATTTACAGTAATGAAGCAGGGCGGCTGATAATGTCCATTAACATTGTACTATAGTCGCGACAGGTTACGCCACAATACCCTGTGATCTTAAAAAAACTGGCACGTATTTTGTACGTATGTCTAGACCGTGGTAATCACTTACCTGGTCGATACCCTGCAATATACACCTGCCAATCAGGAATCACATGTGCAGGCCACGGAAAGAAAGGACCAATTAACTAAAACACTCCGATTCTCAAGTCAGCCCGTGGATGATGATGATGATAACTAGTTTAACGTGCCCATATACCACTAGGGTTTCGAACACGCCCATCCCGAGTCCGACATCCGATAAGATCGGTGGCCTGACTCGGGATGGAGGGGGGGGGGGGGGGGGGGGGGTGAAAATGGGCAGAATTTTGAAAATAGCAATTAGTAAAAACGTTAATAGAATAAATAAAAAAAGAAAAAGGTTACAAGCCAAAAATAAAAAAGAATTGACTGCTCGGCCGAATATTTATATAATTTGGAGCATTTTAGAAGGACAGTCCAAAATTAAATAAGAGAAAGAAGAGAGGATCGGACTATTTAATAATATTACAAAAAAGAAGTAATTTCGACATAAAATTTTGAACGCAGATCTAAACGTTTAAAGTCCGATCGATATGTCCACGCGAGTGGCCTCGTTAAGGCCGTTTGGGTGCACAGCTTAAATGGACGAGATGGGTTGCATCCCGTCAAGAAAACCCCTAGATTGACAGTCGATAGACGTTGAAGGTGTAGTGCTGTGCTGAAATACAGATCTTGAGAAGCCGGATCTGTCTGAACGAGTAGAGTATCAGACTAGGGTATAGTCCAGTCGTCATGGGTTGGTATAGTGGTGCGGACGGGCCCGACTCTGGAGGATACGAGATGGTATCATTATAAAGCAATGTAAAGTCTAGAAAAAGAGTAGTAGGGGCCGACCCCGCTTCCTATTTCTTCTTAGAGTGGGGCGGTCAATCTTCCAGTGCTGGTAGGACAGGCTCGGACATGTAGAGACTAAACGCGAACAACCGTGGCGTTCTGCAGAATGGTCGTCATACGAGTCACGAAAAAACAAGTCAACATAGTCAGACGGAGAAATGACGTGGAGGCGAGGAATCTCGCTGAAAAAGAATCCGTGGATGAAACATAATAGTTATTTCGACACCGACAGTAGTGGTTTATTTTGTATTGAACTTCGTGTTGCTTTGGGGCTTCGGGCGATGAGGAACGTTTTTGTGACGTATTCCGCCCGAAGATTAAAAACATTATTTAAAATTATTATTGTTTTCTACACGTTTTTTAAAAACATATTTAAATACATCGTACTGAGATGTATCCTCATGCCAAATCCCATGTTTGTATATGCCATATTTAATTACTTATTGACGTTTCCTTCTTCGGACGGTGAATACAGATTTTGTTATGTAGGCCTACAGCCCTAACATGAAAAATCTTTTTTTTTCCAAAAAAATAAATAAATAAAAAATTCTACATTTTTGTTTTAACATATATAAATACATCATGCTGAGGTGTATCTTTGTGCCAAATATGTACAATGTACACCTCGGCATTCGCAACCGAGTACTGTTTTTGTCTCCGGGTAACGTTCGGGCTCCGGGCTGTAAATAGGCTGACACCAAAGTACTATGCGGTGTTGGTGTCCAATCTTTTCTTTTGCGATAAAATACACGCGTCTTTCTTCGGATACAATCCTTTGGAAAACCATAAAAAGACAATCCCGATCGTTTAAACTGTTTATTTTTACACCCAAAGGCCGCGCAGTACGGCACTGTTGGACTGAAAAGATCGTAAGCCCCTTACTCCATATATAAACAGTTAACAACAATGGAAGAGTACAGCGGCTCTGACGTCACTTCCCTTTTTTTCCGGACGCTCACGAAGAAATATGCATAAATCGTACTTTGATACTGATTAGCGTAATTTCTTCATTTTAAGTTAACTAAACGTATTTTATTGTTATAAAGTTATTTGTATATTATTTTTATATCATTTTTCTTTTAAAATGAGCTATAATATGGTCTCGTGTCATGTTTCCTTTAAGCGAGACTATTTCCAGGATGTTCCGAGAAGGTGCTATATGTTAAAACAATGGTGGAGTGGTTTACGGGAATGATCGCGACTTGCTGGCCCAAAATGCAAATAAGTAAATAAGTGACTAAACAAGAACAACAACGTGTATATAGTATTTGCTTCACATATTGCTATATACCAACATTGATTTTTCAGAACCAGAGAGCGACAGTCAAACTAAAGGTACGTGTCGTATTAACATTAATTTGTCTTTGAATACTTCTTGTATTTATTTCTTACCAAATTTAGGTTAGCTTACCTTGACCAGTTCCAAAATTAGCGGGGGAGGGGATAATTGCTTCTCAGAAAAAAGGTGGGTTTTTGGGTTTTTTTTAGAGTTGTGTAGATTTTTTTTTTTTTCTAACCAGTAGACTATATTCCACATAACCTAATGATAATGATAATAATAATAGTAATAATAATAATAATAATAATAAATAATAAAAAGAAGAAGATAATAATAATAGTGATCATTAGTATTATTATTATTACACATGCTCACACACAAGCGCGTGCACACACACACACACACACACACACACACACACATATACACACACACACACACACACACACATATATACAAGCAGAGACAGACACACACATACAGACATACGTACATACATAGGCATACACACAAGATACACACAATCACACACACGCACGCACGCACACGCACGCACGCACACGCACGCACACAGACAAACACACACACACAAGCATACACACATAGACACAAACACAAGCACACACATACAAGATACACACACACACACACACACACACACACATATATACAAGCAGAGACAGACACACACATGCAGACATACGTACATACATAGGCATACACACAATATACACACGTCACACACACGCACGCACGCACACGCACGCACACACACAAACACACACACACACAAGCATACACACACAGACACAAACACAAGCACACACATACAAGATACACACACACACACACACACACACACACACACACACACAAAACACACACAGAGGCATACATAGATACAAAATACACACAAATACCGACACACACACATAGCAAAAACACATACAAGATACACACTTTTACGCACGTACGCATACACACATACACGCGCATATACAAGATACACACACACGCAAACACACACGCACACACACACACGCACACACACACAAGCTTATCACAAGGTGGCAGCGCTCTTCACCATTCCTTCTATTCTCGTTTCTACTATTTCTCCACAGATGATCTGCTTGTCGGTTACTAGTCATTTCGTACCAAAGTAATTTCGTACCATCCATTTCGTACCATAGTTTATGGTCATTTCGTACCATAGTCGTTTTGTACCATAGTGCTTTGGACATTTCATACCAGTCATTTCGTACCATAGCCATTTCGTACCTACTTTTTACCATCTCGTACCATAATGTTTGGTCATTTCGTACCATAGTGGTTTCATACTCTGCATCTTATTTTTGTCATGGTATACCACTTCTTATTTTTATTGTTGACGAATAAACGTTGACGTATAAACAGACCTTGTAAAGTGAGCAAAGGTTTAAATGAACGTATGTATATTGCCACTGATGATCATTTCATATGATACGAGACTCCCCCCCCCCCCCCCCCCCACCCTCATGTTATATAGGCTTACGTCCTTAGCACTGAGATCAGCTTGTCTTAGAAGATCTTGATATGTTACATATATGTAATATATCATCCTTTTCTTGTTATTCGTTTGTTTGGGTGGGGCTTCAATATAGCTGCATTAGCCTATTGTTTATTTTTTTAAATCAGTAATTCGACATTTTACTATCTATCAGTCAACTAAGCTGCACAATGACTGAGGTACGAAATGACTGTGGTACGAAATGACCAAGGTACGAAATGACCAAACAGACATGGTACGAAATGACTATGGTACGAAATGACCAAATGACTATGGTACGAAATTACCAGGGTACGAAATGACTTGGGTACGAAATGGTAAAATTGGGTACGAAATGACTATGGTACGAATTGACTGGTTACCTGCTGGTCAGACATGTTGGTACAATCAGTGCAGTTACTGGTGCCGTCATCCTGTGTCTCATCGCCATCATACTGATAACTGTATTGTTTTGCCGATATCGCAGAAACAGTTCGCGTCGCAGCGCGAACCGTACACTCACCCTGGCAGTGATCTCAGATAGAAAAACGGACGCGAGCCCTCCAGCGTACACTGATCTCTTTCCATTCAAGAAGGTGCTGCCACAGAGCAAGGACGAAGTTACTAAAGATCCATCACTTCCCCAACTGACTAAGAATGCTCTCATTTACATTTCAGCTCAAACTGAGCCAGCGCTTGTGGATCCGGCTAAACCAGATTCAAATTTCTGAAGAGCTGTCCGATTGTGACGATATGGACTTTGATACCTTTGTAGTCTTTTGCATATATACATTTACTTTTTAAAAAATCTTGTTTTATTAGATATTATAATCACAGCTCAGTGTAGCTATAACGTATAAAGGTACAGGTATAGACCTCCAGAATACATGTCGTTGTAGTGCACGGGGCACGTTAAGACAATACTTTTTCTTAATGTGCACGGCGAGTTGTTTCCATCTACTTAGCAAGTTTAAAATGGCGGGGATATTTTATAAGGTCGTCATTGAAGATTTATTTTCATAATAATGATGCGAGTCCTTCAATCGGGATTTTTTGTCCTCGGGTCCGATAAAATCTGTTGAAGACAGTATTTTGATACATTGATAGTCCTTTGGATATCCACATACTATGGTTTTCTTTTCTTTTCGTTTTTGTTGTTGTTGGTTTTTTGCTTTGTTTGTATTAAATTAATTTGTTTACTAGTTACAATGATAGCTGAATGTTCTTGTAATGTAGACTTTTTCAAATATCTATGTTTGTCTGTCTCTATTACTGTTCATAACAGTAAAATACTCTTTCCAGTACTTTGATACATTGGCATATCACATAATATCGTTTTGTTTTTTTGTTGTTGGTTTTTTGCTTTGTTTTTATTAAAAAAAGTTTTTTTTACTAGTTTTGTCGCTTGTTACCATGAGAACTGAATGCTCTTGTAATGTAGACTTTCTCAGAATATCTATCTGTGTCGGTCTTGTTTCACTGTCCATAACAGTAAATACTCTTTCCAGTACTTTGATAGTCGTTTGCATATTCACATAATATGGTTTTGTTTTCTTTTAATTTTTGCTTTGTTTGTATTAGACGTATTTGCTTTAAAATGGATTACAATACTGTGTTGGCTATTTTAGTGGTAAATAACCTTCCAGTGCTATTAAGTGTGACATTAGACGTATTTGCTTTAAAACTGTGGGCAGAATTCGTTATTTGGTTGATGTCAGTTTATTATGTTTTGTTTTCTCTATTAGTACTATGTCTGTATATTCGTTTTACAACTTTCAGTGCCTTTCACAATTAATACTCTAATACATTCAGTTTTCTTGATTATATCTAAAATGAACTGTCTTCAAATGCATTTAAAATATAAGTAAACACCCAAAAGGATATGTATATTTTAAAATGTTCTGTTATTTTAGTTTTCCATTATTCTTTACCCTCCAGTTCGTTTTTATCTATCTTTTTATCTCGTCTTAGACTGTGATGGGTTACCGCAGAGTTGTCTTTCTTTAAATTGGTCCATTCAACTGATTGGGTTTTTTTCTCGTTCATAATAGTGCACCACAACTGGTCAAAGGCCGTGCCGCCGTGGTATGTGCTTTCCTGTATAAAATATATTTTTCTGCTAATGGAAAAATTGATCAGGTTTCCTTTGATAACTATCTGTCAGAATTACCATATATTTGACACCCAATAGACCGTGATTAATTAATCAATGTGCTTTAGTGGTGTCGTTAAACAAAACAAACTTTATACTCTTTATCTTACTTTTTATCTCTGCGTGGACATTGATTGGTTACTACAGAGTTGTCTTTCTTTAACTTGTTTATTGTCTGTTTCATCCCATAACACAATACTTTTATATGTGTTTCATTACTCCGGAAGATACTTATATGTATTATTGTGCCGAACGTTGATTTTCTGTTTACATTTAGATTATTTTAAGTTGGGTAGATTTTATGTGTGGATTATAATCTACACATAAAATTGTAGTGTACTAACGTATTGTTTGTCAATAAAACACAAAATGCTCCACATGTTCTGCGTGGTATTTTCCATGCATGCTAATTGTATACTCCACGACTGGTTATTTGCTATGAGTAAAAGTTTGTTTTGTTTCACGACACCACTAGAACACAAATTGATTTACGGCTATCGAACATTTGACAAGTTTATCTTATAGTCTTAGAGAGGAAAACCGCTACAATTTTCCATTAGTAGCCAGGGACTTTTTATACGCACCATCCCACATACAGGATAGCACATACCACGGCTTTTGATATACCAGCCGTGGTGCACTGGATGGAACGAGAAATAGCCCAATGGGCCCAACGACGGGGATCGATCCTAAAGCGACCGCGCATCAGGCGTGCGCTTTACCACTGGGCTACGTCCCGCCCCTTAATTTGTTTTTAATTTTGTTTTATAGCATAACAGTAGTTTTATATATGTTTCTTTAGTCCATAAGGTGCCTATATTATTGTGCTTTAAGTTGGGTTTTCTCGTCAATATTTTATTGTTTAATACCTAAATAATTAACATAGGTGGTGTACTAACGTATTTTTGGTAAATAAAAACTAAAATGATCCACATGTTTTGCTTGGTATTTTCGATGCCTGCTAATTCTATATTGTGTATACTACCAAATCAAATCCCATAGACGACAATAGTAACATATGTGGCTAACAATCCTACCTGCAGCTTATCAATCGACATAAACACCACGGATATAAATACTACCACCCCTCACCCTTAAAGTGAATCAGAAAACAATTGGGGGTCAAGCTACTCATTTCTGAGATAACGGTTAGCGTCTATGATTACCCTAGTTCCTCACAAAATGTGAGTACTCTTTTTTTTTACAGCTACCCCATGTTCCATGCGCAAGGCTACTTGACACATTGGTACTAGATGAAATTAAAATTGCATGCATTTTTAACGCAGATGAAACTTTTTTTTTTACAACCGATACACTCACGTTGATCACCAATCACAGGACTTGTGGTGTTCACTTCTCTATTAAAAGTTCGGTGCACCCCGAACTTTGACCCGGACGGAAGTTATTTGGTTTAGTACTACCTATACTCCTTGACAGATTATTTACTATGAGTAATGTTAATTCTCCTTTATTCATTTGTAGATTTGTTCGTGCTTATAATTAAGAAATAATATTTATTTGAATTTGTTGATTTTACCACACGGAACATTAAAAAATTAAAACGCTCATTTTTTACTTTAGAGTATTTTATTAAAAATATATACATGATCAATGTGTTATACAAACTAAACTTTGAAAGTTCTACTAACACTTTATAAAATATTATTTCTTAAATAGGAAGGTACGATTGTCGATAATACGTTGTCAAGATCAAAAACGGTTTTAACGAAAGAATAGTACGTATCCTCAACCGAACGTTCTTTGTACAGCGCAAGATTTCTCATTTCATTTCTTGAGACGAACCCTACAATTTCAAATCCGCAAACGCACCTGTGAACTGAAATTGACAACAGGCTGTCGTTTGTGGTTTGCTGAGCAATGGCCGCACAGGCGACGAATCGAGCGTATACTTTTGACGTTCTTCGTTCATAGCGAACACACAGGAATTTCTTAAAAGTGTAGTTTAACTTGTATTTCATATTTGTGCATGATATTATTATATGGTAACCAGACACTGCAACTTTAAAATGTTATTTTAGAAGTGTTATAGGATAAATAGAATTCGCTACTCGTGTTTTTTAATATGTAAAATATCAACCTCGTCTATTAATCGGTATTTGTCTCGGCAGAGCCTCGACAAATACCGATTAACATAGACTCCATATATATTTTCCATATTAAAAAATACTCGTGACAAATCTCCTCTCTCTCTCTCTCTCTCTCTCTCTCTCTCTCTCTCTCTCTCTCTCTCTCTCTCTCTCTCTCTCTCTCTCTCTCTCTCTCTCTCTCTCTCTCTCTCTCTTTATATATATATATTATTATTATTATTATTACCAGAGTGTTTTCCGGTATCGTCAATGTCATATATTAGGCATAAGAATACATTATCTTTATTCCTAATATATGATATTGACGATACAGAAACACAAGGGTAATAATATTTGTATCATATAATCTCAAGCTTAATACAACGTGATTTTTGTAAGGTATAGACGCAGCGATTATTAGATATTCAAATGACGTAAGAATATGTGGCGCGTTATCTTCTTCAATGGATATGACGTCAAACTCGAATGACGTCATTTTGGATGTCCTTGCATCAAAATAAACTAGTGAGTAACGTTTTATGTTTTCTGGACGCTGGACAGCTTTCGATGTAAAATTGCTATTGAAATATTTTTATTTGATGATTATGAATGCATACGTCAATTATGTCACCCTGGTACGTTTGCTTAAATGTCAATAAACCTAGTTCCGTGACCTCGATTAATTTACATCTAATTTGCAAAGTTATCAAATTCTTAAAGAATGTGATCTGAAAAATACACTGAATATATACTACTCAAAAGAATTTAAGGGTCAGACGATATTTTCGACATTATTTTCTGAATGTCAATTATATTAGCTAGACCATAATGTCACGCATGGTATTGTTCCATTTTGACGAAAGTGGGTCTAAGCAACCCATAAATGAATTAAAATCCACTGTCATTGACACTGTCGACTAGTTCTAATGGCGAAAACATGCTTACATTTGCACGTAAATTAGGGAGAAAGCGAAAGGTCTGCTAAGTGTCCATAACTTGCTTTTTTCACAAAGCGCTTCATTTGCACGCTTTGCACGTGTATTCCATGTTCCCAATGCTGAATTTCCGTATAATTGGAGCTTGCGTTCGCGTACGGTGCACACTCCAAATTCGACAATGGTACGACTTCAACTGACTATCGAAGATCGAGGAAGGGCTATTGCTTGCAAAGAAATATTGCTCAGAGTGTCGTTGGCCGACTGTGGCAACGGTACCAAGCAACGAATTCTGTTCCAAATCGTCCACGTTCGGGAAGACCCCGAAGCACAACAAATAGAGAGGACCGCTACATCACCAATATGGCTCTACGTCAACGCACAACCACTGCACGCCGATTACGTGACAATCTGCGGACTGCGACTGGAACTCGAGTGTCTGATCAAACCATACGCAATCGTCTGAGAGCCAATAATCTACGCTGCCGTCGCCAGGCTGTTCGACCACCACTCCTACCACGTCACAGAACGGCCAGACGTCACTGGTGCACGCTTCATCTGCGGTGGCAACGTGTTCAGTGGGGCCGAGTAATGTTCACTGATGAGTCCAGGTTTAGTCTCCAGTTCAACGACGGTCGGGTTCGTGTCTACAGACGTCCTGGGGAGCGCTTCGCTGACGTTAACGTTAGACAACGTCACCGGTTCAGTGGTGGCAGCGTCATGGTGTGGGGCGGCATCTCTATCCACCACAGGACCCCCCTCTATGTGGTGGATGGCAATATGAATGGAATCCGCTATCTGAATGAGATTATCCGGCCGTTGGTTCTCCCAGGCCTTCAGCAGATTGGCGGCGGGGCAGTTCTGCAGGATGACAATGCCAGACCCCACCGCGCCAGGGTGGTAACGGACTTTCTCAGACAACAAGGTATCGCCAGGATGGATTGGCCAGCATATTCGCCTGACTTGGCCCCAATAGAGCACGCCTGGGACGAATTAGGCAGGAGAGTTCGGGATAACCATGCCCCTCCGGCCAACCTTCATGATCTGGGTCAACTTCTTATGGCAGAGTGGCAGGCCATTCCCCAAGAGTTCTTCAGACGTCTGATCAACAGCATGAGGCAACGATGTGCCGAGTGTATTCGCGCCAGGGGTGGATTCACACACTATTAACCGAATGTTCTAATGTGTAAAATCCATGTTTGACAACCTTCAACTTTGACAGCATGTCATGTGACTTTCTTGTATACAATGACGTTTATTTGTGTGTTTTTTGTAAATATGGAACAATAAATAAAAATTTTGGTGTAGTTTACATCATCAATCTAATACACTCTGAAAATTATTTGGTTATAAATTTTGACCCTTAAATTCTTTTGAGTAGTATATATATATATAACCTGGCGTCATATGTTTTCATATGATAAGCAAAAAATTAAAATATAATATAAACAATATTTCGTACATACAATACTGCTTTACCTTTCTCATGTCACATTAGTTTATTGTGAAAAACAGTGATAATTTCCCATGAACGCCAAGTTTTCCTCCAAAAACACTGCCTGCTAAGTCGTACAGGTGTCTCCGCTATATTTTCACAAACGTCGTATGTTTTCGATAATTTCATTGGCTGTCTATTTTTGTCCTTGTTATGGCAGTGAAGGGTCTATACTCCGTGCAATAATTTACATCAAAATCTTCATTTGAAAATAAAATCATAAACTGTTTGCAACTTGTAAACAAATATTGAATAATCTTCAGACCAATAGACAGTGTTCACTGAAAACATATTTATATTATGTTTTCGTCACGGGCTAATGTCTAATCCTCTTCTTATACGTATCAACGACACCAACATTTTGATTGTCACCTTAAGTACTCTGACAGAGGTACAGAACTATATATTTTCAAAAAATCTAATTCCACCAAACTACCTTTATTTGTAGTAAATTTAATGCACATGTAAACATGACCCCCACCAGAATTACCGAAAAGAACTTTGCTGTGAATGACATAAGAGGTAACCCAACCAGCCTTCCATAAATGTTATTGTTCAGTGTAATGATCACGTGGTATATCGTCTAACTTTGGCAGGTCAGATGTCAGTGTTGCAGACGATAACTTTGCAGGGATTTGTGATACCTGGATTTCGCTATGTGAGGCATTTCATTAGTACCAAAATATTGCATTACGAAAAACTGATAACATGAACATTATTTATGGTATCATAATTAAAACATAAAGTTGGCAGCTTGACAGCATTTTTAATATTGTGAAGAAAAAGCCACTTCGTTGTTTATGTTCAGGCTGATAGTGACGTAATATCTCGCATAATCTCGCGATACATGCAGTTACAAACAAAGTATTGAAAACATATGTCGATCGAAATTGTATGACGGTACGATATATATATATATATATATATATATATATATATATATATATATATATATATATATATATATATATAATTCATCTTTCACACAAATGTATCACCCAAAATGTTCCAAACGGAACTGCAGCGCAACCACTAAATTGCCCTTAAAACTCATCTGAGCATTTTTATTTTAAAATTCGGATTTTTTAATTTTAGAATCCCAAGTTTTGGTCATGCTCTTACTTCCACACATAATACATTAATTAATAAATAATTCGGAGACTATGGACACTGCGGAGACTTCACGTACTTGCCAAGTGTTTCTATTTTACCCAATGGAAAATACGTTCGAACATCTTCGGCAAAAGGTAAGATGAAACCTTCTTTTTAAATTACGGATTAGATATATAATGATTGAAATAATTACAGGAATATATGGGAGCGATAAACCGAGGCGCGTTAGAATGGTCAATTTGAGGCTTTTCCATGGGCAGGGAGAGAGAGAGAGAGAGAGAGAGAGAGAGAGAGAGAGAGAGAGAGAGAGAGAGAGAGAGAGAGAGAGAGAGAGAGAGAGAGAGAGAGAGAGAGAGAGAGAGAGAGAGAGAGAGAGAGAGAGAGAGAGGAAGGAGGGAAGGGGATGGGAGGAGGTCGTGTATCAGAGGTTGAAATGTTTTCTGTTTGTTGGTCTGCTTAATCTCCTTAGTCACTTGTATACAAGTAATAATATTTATACTGATCACACGTAGAGGACCTAATTTTAATCAAATTGATATTTACTTCACGTACCATCATAAAGCTCATCTTTAAAACGTCTCCCCACACTCACCCCACCCCCACGACCGAATAATAAAGCGTATCTAATCGGGAATAAAATAGGATTGCAACATATCAAAATACCACCACGTTGCAAAAACAAACTAAAACACACACACACACACGCGCACACATACACACACACACACACACACACACACACACACACACACACACACACACTATATATATATATATATATATATAAAGAATCGCATAGGTGAAATATTCATGGAATTATCTCTTTAATACAAAGTGGCATAACTTCGTTATTTACGATCGTATCACAGTCAAATTTGACATGAGTATGTGACAATGTTCTTGCTATGGACTGACGGCAGTGGAGGCGTTTTCGTCACCAAACAGCGTCGCAAGAGGGCGCTGAAATCAGTACCTTGTGTGGCCACCAGCAGCAGCAATCACTGCGCGACATCTCTGTGGCATAGACTGAATGAGTCTCTGAATCCGGGCACGTGGAATCCTAGCCCATTCTTCCTGCAGTGCATGTGACAGTTGCAGAAGCGTCTGAGGCTCCGGGTCATGCTGGCGTACACGTCTGTCCAGTTCGTCCCATAGATGTTCAATGGGGTTAAGATCTGGCGACCTTGATGGACATGGCAGCACATTCTCATTCTGTAGGAAATCCATTGTTACACGTGCCGTATGCAGCCTGGCATTGTCATGCTGAAAGAGTTCTCTCTGTCGATCCAAAATGGGAAACATCTGATGGCGAAGAATTTAATTCCGGTAGCGTACAGCTGTCAGGTTGCCTTGAACGAACACACGGTCACTTCTGACTGTGTATGAGATGGCTCCCCACATCATGACACTCCCTCCACCGAATCTGTTAACTTGGGCGACGCAGTTGTTGGCAAAACGTTCATTGCGGCGTCTGTACACACGTTGTCGCCCATCACGTCTCCGCTGTAGAAGGAAACGTGACTCGTCGCTGAACTATACTCAGCGCCAGTTTTCCCAAGTTCCACGTCCGCAGGACAGGCCCAACATACGGTCTCCTAGTCCGTAAACCAGCTTCTGGAAGTCGGTTCCGAATGGTTTGTGCAGACACCCTTCTCAAACCAGGTATGCATCCAGCAGTGTTCGTTGCTGTGGCAGTTCGGTGACGCAAGTGCAGAACCCGGATGTAGCGATCTTGTGCTGCAGTTGTTATGCGAGGTCTTCCACTGCGGGGCCGGTCTTGAGCTGATTAAAACCGCTGGTACCTGTCCAAGATACGTGAAATGGTGCTCTGATGGACGTTCATGTGGCGTGCGACTGCTGACTGCGATTCACCTAACTGGCCGCTGCCTATTGCAATGTTTCGATTCGGCAGGCTTAGTCTTGGCATCTTGTAACTCGTCTACGTAGAAACAGAAATGAAGCAGCATTGTGAGCATTGCAGCTTTAAATACTCATCACTACCCCAATCTTTTCCCCGAGGACTTGCCTGTTGAAAACATAGGAGTTTTGTTGGGAAATGATTTGACTAGTCAGTGTTGTCAGCCGAAATGTGACCAACTGTTAATTAAAGACAGCACGTTACCAATAGAAGAGTGTGAGGTTGATGAGATTAAATATCCTGCGTGTGTAATGACTAGGGATATGACCAGTAGGTTAGCACAAGACGCAGAGGATATTTGTGATTTGTCTGATACGTGTGTGAGCCATGAAATTGGAGTGGATGAGGTTATCAGTAAAATTGTAGACAAGTCAACTGAGGAATTAAATGTGGTGGAACCTGTTGATCTCCCGCAGAGGGGAATTGAACCAGTTGTGTTTGATAGAGGGGACTTACCTTGTATTAGACAAGAGTTAGTACTAGAGCAGGGGGCTGATCCAAATTTGTTGGCAGCTCGCACTACCTTGTTAACTGTGGACAAGGGAGTATTAATAAATAAGAGAGTTAGAGATCGGAGGTTGCCGGCGACCGAACTAGCTAGGACGCAATTGAGCCATGCTCAGAACAAAATAAAATCAGAGTTTGATAGGAAGGCTAGGAAGCAACTGCGCCATGCTCAGAGCAAAATAAAATCAGTGTTTGATAGGAAGGCTGTCACGGTACATGCTCTTAATTTGTTTTCGCCTGTGGCGATTTTACTTGTGTTAGAGGGCCGTGTGCAGTTTATTGCCCGTAGCCCAGGTGGACAACTTGTTACGTAATACTTCTGCGCGACCATCCTCGATCTGGCGTTCCAATATGCACTTAGCGAGGTGTGGAGGCCATGTGGCGAGTAGTTACGTAATACCTCTGCGAGTGCGGTTTCGACGACCGTGATTTTGGCGACGATGGCGTCAGTAGTCTGACGATCAGAGAGAAATAATACCTACGCTAGGAGAGATGAAATATGAGATGATACGTGAGGTGCCGCTTTGTTCTCCCCCAGGCCAATTCTGATTTTAGAATAAATAGCTAGAATTTAGAGAGATCTAGGAGAACGATTAGGAAGGCTCCGGAGGAACGTTAGTCCGTTTGGACTTTGGTAAATATCATTTCTGCTCTGTGTATAACCTTGATGTGATTGATGTGACTTAAATATTTTAATACTGTATTATACCAATATTCCTTAGACAGTGTCTTCGGTCATCTGACGAAGTAAATCGTAGACTTATTGTTCTAACATTATATGAGTATTTGGTAATATAAAGCTTAGCCAGTCATCCTAGAAGACCCTGGGTACACTGTAGGTTATTGTCTTTATTGTGATAAGTATTAATTCTGTGTTACAAGATTACTGAAAGAGTAGTTAGGGTTAATTAAAAATTAACCCGTTAGGAATAGAGCTGTAATTCCTTTATTAATTAAGTTCCCCAAGAAGCGTTCTAAATTATCACACGTTACTGAACGAGTAGTAAGGGTTAATTATAAATTAACCAGTTAGGAATGGTGTTGTAATTCCTTTATTAATTAACTTCTCCTGTAAGCGTTTCTCAATTATCACACGTGCGGGTGTGGTGTAACGGTGAAGTGATTCGCATATTGTGTAACTAGACACCTAGAGATTAACTAATTAAGTGATCAGTTCTGGGTTGTTATTATTGCTGTTATTATTTTGCTACTACGGCTGTACATTTGTCAGCGTAGATTAATACAGATTCCAAAGTGTATTGTGTTTTTGTTGTGTTTTCTAGAGAACTAACGTGCTATATTATATATACTTTATATAAGATCGTATCTCTGATCATACCTAGAGACGAGCCATACTAGGTTTAACAGCCTGTTACAGAGAGATCTAATAGATATATAGTTAGGAGAGATATTTTGATAATCGTGTTTTATTCAGTCACGGGAATTATAGAATCCCCGTGACAGGAGTAGAAAATTGGGCGCTCGTCCCGGATCTGAAACGGGACATGCATATTTAAAAAAAGTATTGTTTGTAAATGGGGGCTTTATAAATTATTTTTACAAATTTACCAGAAGTAGCACGTTGTTCACTAGAAAATTAATTAATATTAAGTGCGTCATATCTAAACATGGATAAGAATTTGCTGGATAGGCCTACGCTCAGTGTAATGGAGATTAAGCGAGCACGTAAGGCCGAGTTAGTTGAAATCGCGGGTGAGCGAGAAATTGATTTAACATCAGCTAAAACCTTAGGTGATATAAAGACAATTATTATCCAGGAAGTTTTTGGTGATAGGCCTGTTATGGAAGACAGTGAGATTGTTCCAGAGATAGAGATAAGTGACTTGAGTATGGAACAACAGTTATCTTTTAAAAAGCTTGAGTACGAAAGAGAAGAACGTGCATTAGATAGAGAGAGGGAGAGAGAAAGAGAAGATAGAGATAGAGAAAAAGAAGATAGGGATAGAGAGAGAGAGAGAGAAAGAGAAGAGAGAGATAGAGAAGATAGACATAGAGATAGAGAGAAAGAAGATAGAGATAGAGAAGATAGAGATAGGGATAGAGAAGATAGAGAGAGGGATAGAGAGAGAGAGAGAGAAAGAGAAGAGAGGGACAGAGAGAGAGAGAGAGAAAGAGAAGATAGGGATAGAGAGAAAGAAGAAAGGAATAGAGAATTCCAGTTAGAAAAATTAAAAGTGGAACATGAGTTAAAGTTGAATACTGAAGAAGTTAGACGTGAGGCAGGAAATGGGTTTAACATGTCGGAGGCTTATAGATCAGTGCCGGTATTTGATGACGAGGAAATAGATATGTTCTTTCAACTTTTTGAACGGGCCGCTAAGCAGCTAAATTGGCCGGAGTCTAAGTGGACATTGTTAGCCGTGTCTAAGTTTAAGGGGAAGGCTAGTATAGCCTATAATTCAATGAGTGATGAGCGAGCAAGTCAGTACGACTTAGTTAAGGCTGCAGTGTTGAGGGCTTATGAATTACGACCTGAGGATTATCGTTTACGGTATAGCGAGTTGAGAAAAACGCAGGGTCAGTCTTATAGTGAGTTTGTGGCTAAGAAGGCAGGGATGTTTGATAAATGGGTGGTGTCTCATCAGGTAGAGTCATATACCGAGTTACGGGAGTTGTTGATCTTACAGGACATTAAAAATGGATTACCAGTTAGCTTACGTATTCATTTAGAGGATCGTGATGTCAAAAAGATAGAGGAGGCAGGTATAGTGGCAGATGATTACGTGTTAATACACAAAGCTCAGGCAGTACCGGGTAGCTCTTTACAACAGGGTGATAAGAAGAAATTTCAGCCAGGTTTTTCCCGGGAAAGTAACTATCGGGGAGAGTCATCTAGTTGGTCAGCTAGTCAGGCAAGGAATGCACCTGGTGGGCAAAGTAAGGATAGACCTGCATTATCAGCCAATGCACGAACTTTTCGTCCACACTGCAGTTACTGTAAAAAGGATAACCATCTTATCGGGGACTGTTTTAAAAGGAAACGCGATAATGCGCAAGTGGTCGGTTTAGTGAGGTCAGCTCCGTTAGCGAGAGAGTTAATGGTTAGTCCCATGGCAGAGAAAGTAAACCCGTATGTGTCTACGGGTATGGTTTGTGATGTGAAACAAGAGTCGTGTCCTAAGGCAATATCAATCTATAGAGATACCGGGTGTAGTCAGAGTCTGATAACGCAAGAGTGTTTAGCTGGTATTGAAAATTCAGACATAGGACGTAGTTTGGTTTTAACCTCGGTTACTGGAGAAAATATGGTTGTACGGTTACATAAGGTTTTCTTGTGTTCGAAGTTTGTGACGGGACCAGTCGTTATGGGTGTTGTGAAGGACTTGCCTGTTGAAAACATAGGAGTTTTGTTGGGAAATGATTTGACTAGTCAGTGTTGTCAGCCGAAATGTGACCAACTGTTAATTAAAGACAGCACGTTACCAATAGAAGAGTGTGAGGTTGATGAGATTAAATATCCTGCGTGTGTAATGACTAGGGATATGACCAGTAGGTTAGCACAAGACGCAGAGGATATTTGTGATTTGTCTGATACGTGTGTGAGCCATGAACTTGGAGTGGATGAGGTTATCAGTAAAATTGTAGACAAGTCAACTGAGGAATTAAATGTGGTGGAACCTGTTGATCTCCCGCAGAGGGGAATTGAACCAGTTGTGTTTGATAGAGGGGACTTACCTTGTATTAGACAAGAGTTAGTACTAGAGCAGGGGGCTGATCCAAATTTGTTGGCAGTTCGCACTACCTTGTTAACTGTGGACAAGGGAGCATTAATAAATAAGAGAGTTAGAAATCGGAGGTTGCCGGCGACCGAACTAGCTAGGACGCAACTGAGCCATGCTCAGAGCAAAATAAAATCAGTGTTTGATAGGAAGGCTAAGAGTCGGGAATTTAAACCAGGGGATACGGTGCTGCTGTACCTTCCCATTAAACGGGGTTCTGTGCAGAACAGGTATTTCGGGCCCTATGTTGTGCACAAACGAGTTAATGAGACAGGGTATGTGATAAACACTCCTGATAGGGTTAGGAAAAGTAGGTATTGTCACATCAATTTGCTAACAGGTTATTTTGACAGACTGCCGATAGTTCCAGAGGGACCGGTCCAAATTGAGAGACACTCAATTTCCTGTGATGACGTCAAGACTGCAGAGGTCAAGTTGGCCAACGGCCAGATTCTAGCAGACTTGAACCCCCAGCGAGCAAAGCTGACTACATTGATACAAGACAATGTTTCCATTTGTCGGGACCTTCCAACGGTTACCAATACCTTAAGCCAAGATGTGCGCTGGGAACCCAACGCTACACAGATTCGACAGCATGCCTATCGGAGAAAACCTGGAAAACGTGCGACGCTGAAAAGGAAGAACACGAAGTTCCATTGGTCAGGTGAATGCGAGAAGTCATTCAACCGGCTCAAGCAGAGGCGCTACTCGTCTCCGGTGATGGCAGCACCAGACTACCGAGTGCCTTTCAAGCTAGCTGTGGGTGCCAGTGACGTGGGTGCTGGAGCTGTGCTGTTCCAGGAAAACGAAGACGGACTGGACCATCCTAATGAAAGCCTCCAACCAGAGAGTTTTGAGATGGAGTCTTCTTCTGCAGGAATTCCCAATTACCATTGGACACATCGAGGGCACATCCAGTGTAATCGCTGATGCCCTGTCCCGAAGTTGAACGTTATGATAATGTGTTGACATTCTTTATTTTTTTCTGTTTTGTTTATATATATTTTATTTGTATACCAGGGACTCAGAGACTCAGTGTGATTACTGGTAGTCACCTTATTATTACATGTGTTATAAATGCCCGTATGCGTCGGTTAACGCACCTTTTGTTTTAATGTAGTATATTTCCCTATTCCTAGAGTAGAGGAAATATCCTTTTTGAGGTGGGGGTGTGTCACGGTACATGCTCTTAATTTGTTTTCGCCTGTGGCGATTTTACTTGTGTTAGAGGGCCGTGTGCAGTTTATTGCCCGTAGCCCAGGTGGACAACTTGTTACGTAATACTTCTGCGCGACCATCCTCGATCTGGCGTTCCAATATGCACTTAGCGAGGTGTGGAGGCCATGTGGCGAGTAGTTACGTAATACCTCTGCGAGTGCGGTTTCGACGACCGTGATTTTGGCGACGATGGCGTCAGTAGTCTGACGATCAGAGAGAAATAATACCTACGCTAGGAGAGATGAAATATGAGATGATACGTGAGGTGCCGCTTTGTTCTCCCCCAGGCCAATTCTGATTTTAGAATAAATAGCTAGAATTTAGAGAGATCTAGGAGAACGATTAGGAAGGCTCCGGAGGAACGTTAGTCCGTTTGGACTTTGGTAAATATCATTTCTGCTCTGTGTATAACCTTGATGTGATTGATGTGACTTAAATATTTTAATACTGTATTATACCAATATTCCTTAGACAGTGTCTTCGGTCATCTGACGAAGTAAATCGTAGACTTATTGTTCTAACATTATATGAGTATTTGGTAATATAAAGCTTAGCCAGTCATCCTAGAAGACCCTGGGTACACTGTAGGTTATTGTCTTTATTGTGATAAGTATTAATTCTGTGTTACAAGATTACTGAAAGAGTAGTTAGGGTTAATTAAAAATTAACCCGTTAGGAATAGAGCTGTAATTCCTTTATTAATTAAGTTCCCCAAGAAGCGTTCTAAATTATCACACGTTACTGAACGAGTAGTAAGGGTTAATTATAAATTAACCAGTTAGGAATGGTGTTGTAATTCCTTTATTAATTAACTTCTCCTGTAAGCGTTTCTCAATTATCACACGTGCGGGTGTGGTGTAACGGTGAAGTGATTCGCATATTGTGTAACTAGACACCTAGAGATTAACTAATTAAGTGATCAGTTCTGGGTTGTTATTATTGCTGTTATTATTTTGCTACTACGGCTGTACATTTGTCAGCGTAGATTAATACAGATTCCAAAGTGTATTGTGTTTTTGTTGTGTTTTCTAGAGAACTAACGTGCTATATTATATATACTTTATATAAGATCGTATCTCTGATCATACCTAGAGACGAGCCATACTAGGTTTAACAGCCTGTTACAGAGAGATCTAATAGATATATAGTTAGGAGAGATATTTTGATAATCGTGTTTTATTCAGTTACGGGAATTATAGAATCCCCGTGACAAAGGCTAAGAGTCGGGAATTTAAACCAGGGGATAAGGTGCTGCTGTACCTTCCCATTAAACGGGGTTCTGTGCAGAACAGGTATTTCGGGCCCTATGTTGTGCACACACGAGTTAATGAGACAGGGTATGTGATAAACACTCCTGATAGGGTTAGGAAACGTAGGTATTGTCACATCAATTTGCTAAAAGGTTATTTTGACAGACTGCCGATAGTTCCAGAGAGACCGGTCCAAATTGAGAGACACTCAATTTCCTGTGATGACGTCAAGACTGCGGAGATCAAGTTGGCCAACGGCCAGATTCTAGCAGACTTGAACCCCCAGCGAGCAAAGTTGACTACGTTGAAACAAGACAATGTTTCCATTTGTCAGAACCTTCCAACGGTTACCAACACCTTAAGCCAAGATGTGCGCTTGGAACCCAACGCTACACCGCGTCGACAAGCATGCCTGTCGGAGAAGACCTGGAAAATGTGCGACGCTGAAAAAAAAGGAAACGAAGTTCCAGTGGTCAGAGGAATGCGAGACGTCATTTAACCGTCTCAAGCAGATGCTCTCCTCGTCTCCCGTGATGGCAGCACCAGACTACCGAATGCCGTTCAAGCTAGCTGTGGATGCAAGTGACGTGGGAGCGGGAGCTGTGCTGTTCCAGGAAGACGAAAATGGACTGGACCATCCTGTAAGTTTCTTCTCGAAAAAGTTTGACAAACACCAGGTGAACTATTCCACTATAGAGAAGGAAGCTTTGGCCATGGTACAAGCTCTGAAGCATTTTCAGATCTACGTGAAATCGGCAGTACACCAAGTGGTGGTCTTTACTGATCATAATCCGCTTACTTTCATTCACAGAATGAAAGCCACCAACCAGAGAGTTTTGAGGTGGAGTCTTCTTCTGCAAGAATACCCAATTACCATTGAACATATCAAGGGCACATCCAATGTAATCGCTGATGCCCTGTCCCGAAGTTGAACGTTATGATAATGTGTTGACATTCTTTATTTCTGTTTTGTTTATATATATTTTTGTATACCAGGGACTCAGAGACTCAGTGTGATTACTGGTAGTCACCTTATTATTACATGTGTTATAAATGCCCGTATGCGTCGGTTAACGCACCTTTTTGTTTTAATGTAGTATATTTCCCTATTCCTAGAGTAGAGGAAATATCCTTTTTGAGGTGGGGGGGGGGGGGGGGTCACGGTACATGCTCTTAATTTGTTTCGCCTGTGGCGATTTTAATTGTGTTAGAGGGCCGTGTGCAGTTTATTGCCCGTAGCCCAGGTGGACAACTTGTTACGTAATTCCAATATGCACTTAGTCCCGCTGTGGAGGCCATGTGGCGAGTAGTTACGTAATACCTCTGCGAGTGCGGTTTTACAACCGTGATTTTGGCGACGATGGCGTCAGTAGTCTGACGATCAGAGAGAAATAATACCTACGCTAGGAGAGATGAAATATGAGATGATACGTGAGGTGCCGCCTTGTTCCCCCAGGCCAATTCTGATTTTGGAATAAATAGCTAGGATTTAGAGATATCGAGGAGAACGAATAGGAAGGCTCCGAAGGAACGTTAGTCCGTTTGGACTTTGGTAAATATCATTTCTGCTCTGTGTATATCCTTGATGTGATTGATGTGACTTAAATATTTTAATACTGTATTATACCAATATTCTTTAGACAGTGTCTTCGGTCATCTGACGAAGTAAATCGTAGACTTATTGTTCTAACATTATATGAGTATTTGGTAATATAAAGCTTAGCCAGTCATCCCAGCCGACCTGGGTAAACTGTAGGTTATTGTCTTTATTGTGATAAGTATTAATTCTGTGTTACAAGATTACTGAAGAGTAGTTAGGGTTAATTAAAAATTAACCCGTTAGGAATAGAGCTGTAATTCCTTTATTAATTAAGTTCCCCAAGAAGCGTTCTAAATTATCACACGTTACTGAACGAGTAGTAAGGGTTAATTATAAATTAACCAGTTAGGAATGGTGTTGTAATTCCTTTATTAATTAACTTCTCCTGTAAGCGTTTCTCAATTATCACACGTGTGGGTGTGGTGTAACGGTGAAGTGATCCGCATATTGTGTAACTAGACACCTAGAGATTAACTAATTAAGTGATCAGTTCTGGGTTGTTATTATTGCTGTTATTAATTTACTACTACGGCTGTACATTTGTCAGCGTAGATTAATACAGTTTCCAAAGTGTATTGTGTTTTTGTTGTGTTTTCTAGAGAACTAACGTGCTATAATAATATATACTTTATATAAGATCGTATCTCTGATCATACCTAGAGACGAGCCATACTAGGTTTAACAGCCTGTTACAGAGAGATCTAATAGATATACAGTTAGGAGAGATATTTTGATAATCGTGTTTTACTCAGTTACGGGAATTATAGAATCCCCGTGACAAAGGTACTATATATATATATATATATATAAATTAGTTGGGAGTATTGTGTGTTTTGTGGGGAAAAGATATTTAGTTCACAATGTTATTGTCGTCTGTTTATTGTAACGCAAAGTAAAATAACCGTAAATATACGAGATGTCATGGTTATCTTAGTTTATTTCCATGTTCGTATATAACTCCGGTCAAAGTACGCTTTTCTGGTTACGAAAGTTTCTATTCAATATACACGCTTGCAGTTTTTCTTTAGAGAACGACCCGTTGTCATTTCAATATGAATTTTCCCACTAACAGGTTAGAACACAGACAGACCATTTATATTTAACACGTCCGTCCTGATCGACTGTCTATTACGTAATTTGTGTATTTATAATCACACGTCGGGCCGCTGCTGTGCATGCATCCTCATTTCAGCCTATTCTACCTGACTTCAAATACCCAGTGAAAATGACAAAAGACATCGTATCCTGTTTGTTTTCCTGCTCAGTGACCTGTATACAAGTATATATAATCACACCTCGAGCTACTATTTTTTACCCTTACCACGTGAATGGAAATTCCCGCTAAAAAACCAATGACACAACCGCTATAACAGTACCATATAAAGCAGTTGCGGATCCGGGGGGGGGGGGGGGGGGGGGGGGGGGGGGGGGGGGGGGTACGGGGGGTGAGTCTTATGGGTTTCAAGACCCTGTTTTCACATTAGAGATTGGGTCAGTATGGACTACTATGTAGAGGGTCTTAAATCAATCCGATTTAATATGTCACAGCATTCAATATAAACAATTTATTTCAAACATCTGCCTATTGACACATGACCCCCCCCCCCCCTCATCCCCCACCCCCACCCCAGCGCACAAAGACCTTAGCAAGATGACATTATAAAGGACAGCTATATATTAAACTAGAAATATGTTTACTTTGCGACGTAGTCACGTATTCAAATCAACATATCTATTCTCGAGGAACTAGGAAAGTCCAACACGGACAGATAAACGGACTATTTTTAAAATCGGGAATAGTATGACTGTAACTTGTAGATGTTTCTATTTCACGTGTGAATATATTTCAAAATATTATGACGCGATATTTATACGTTAGGATTGTTAAATAGGATTTTAGTTACTAACAAAATCCCGCAAAAAAACACCAACAAATGTCGCGACATTTTGTATGTTAGGATTGTTAAATAGAAACTTTCACCTGCATTTTTGTTGCTAACAAAACTGAAAAAAAAAAAAAAAAAAAAAATAGACACCCTAACCCACCGATCCCCCTCCCCCACTAAATTCTTAGTCATACCTACAGCAACACGTCAGCGAACAGTTGTGTAGGAGTCAGTTTTGTTGAGCAGTGCGCTAAAAATAAACAGCAAAATAGTGAGGGGAAATTTACAGGCAGCCATTTCTACACTGCCTGGCGAAGTGAGCATGGGTTCGACTCGTACACCCACCCCGGCCTTCAATTGTTAAGATAATTTTAGGGCTCGCATTAGGGTTAGTCTTTAGACCCTTTGATATAGAGGGGTAAGGGTCGAACTTTTTCAAAGGTAAGACTATTCGAAATAAAATTCCATAGACGACCATGTTAACGTTTGTGTTTTAAAACACTATATGCAATATATCAACCAAACTATGACCCATAAATATCAGTACTACAACCCCTACCTCAAAGTATTAACTGAAGAAAATGGCACCTTTCGTGACTCATTTTTGGTATAACCAGATGTTTTAACAACATCCCTAATTTTGCACAAAATTTGAGTACTTTTTTTTTACAGGTACCCCATACATGTTCCAAGCACAAGGCTACTTGACACTGTGATACTAGATGAAATAAAATTGCATACATTTTTTGACCAGATGAAACTTGTTTTTTTACAACCAACACACTCGGATTTATAACCAATCAGAGGATTTGTGGTGTTCACTTCTCTATCAAAAGTTTGGTCCACTTCGAACTTTGACCCAGCCGGAAGTTATTTGGTTTAGTACTACCTAAAGCACATGTTCACAGTGCAGGGGGCAATGTCAGTATGTTTGTGAAGGGATGTTCCACAATGAATATCAAAAGCATAAAGGTATGTAATATAAATTATGATAAGTATTCTGTATATAGCAACCACAATTAGTATAGGCTTTACATAACTTGAAACCACTGTAGTAGCCAGCAATTTGGATTGATGGGTATGAGGGGTGGACACCCATTCCCCCAGTGTTTTATATGTGCAGGAGTGGCACTGATGGGACATCCGATGGGAGTGGGGGTGGTCAACCAACATTTTAGAAAACAAACTTATAAAGACAAACAAATTCCTGATTGGGGATGGAGCATTGTCACTTCTGAAATATGCAATCTAAGATATACAATGTTAATTGTTTGCATAATATTAATGTACTACAATACAGTAATTGCATAGTATGGAATTACAATTCTGGGTAAAAGTTAAGCTGTACTATCAACTCCGTTATGATTTTTAAAGTTTCATTTAAGTGTTATTTTGGCCCATTTCGGTCCTTTTCGGTCCGTTTCGGTCCTTTTGGGTCTCTTTCGTCGGTCCATTTCGGTCCCTTTTGGTCCTTTTCGGCCCCTTTCGGTCCTTTTTGGTCTTTGTCGGACCGTGTAATTGTTATATTTAAATGACAGGATGTCGTCATTACTGAACTGCAAAAGATGTCAGTTCTATTTACGAAAATTCATATCCTGTCGTGTGCTGTTAGAAACGTAGGCGGGGTGGTGTGTGTGTGTGTGTGTGTGTGTGTGTGTGTGTGTGTGTGTGTGTGTGTGTAAGCATGCATTGTTACTCACTACCCACAACATAGTATTAAAAGTATTCATTGGATAAAGATTTACTAGAATTTGCGACATGGATGTTTACTTGCTATTTACGCCGAGTTAATTATAGAAGAAGCAGTTTGTTGTGTTTGACGACACCACTAGATCACAATGATTTATTAATTATCGGCTATTGGATGTCAAACATTTGGTAATTGTTTACATATAGTCTTAGAGAGGAAACCCGCTACATTTTTTTCCATTAGTAGAAAGGGATCACGGCCTTTGATATACCAGTCGGGGTGCCTAATGGATCCACCGGCGGAGATCGATCCTAGACCGATAGCGCGTCAAGCGAGCGCTTTACGACTGGGCTAATCCCCGCACTCAGTTAATTATACACAGAATATGTATGAGATAGATTAACTTGTATGGAAATAAATATGTGAAGTGTGTGTGTGTGTGGGGGGGGGGGGGGGGCTCTGTATTTTTTGGGGTGGGTGGTGGGACAAACAACGTTTAGGTCCTGATTTATAAGTAGATATTTATTTTTAAGAACATAAAATAGCAAACATAACAGTTGTAACTATGATAATGAAAATTTTAATCCTGAATGTATTAATTTTAATGAACACGTAGTATCGGTAGTTGTTGTTGTTTTTTTGTGGGGTTTTTTGTTGTTGTTTTTTGCCTTGTTATTACAAAGCTATTAGTTGTTAACCAGTTGGCGCCCTTAGCGACGAATGTCGCCCCCTCTCCCCCCCCCCCCCCCCCCCCCACGCCACTTACGTCAGAGTGGCCGATTATTAAAGGTCAACGCTTATGGCATATTATTAATACACAGTATATAAAAGAAATACATAAATCTTACAGTATTAAAAATACCAACCCAGTTATTAATAAAGTGGCTTTTTGTAAAATGTTTGTGGAAAAAACCCACTGCTCAGTCGGGTTTAGTAACTCAATGTGCTCTAGTTGTGTCGTTAAGGAAACTAAACGTTATATTTTTAACTCTTACACCAGAGTGCAATTAAACTATACAATTACAAGAATAAACTCGACTCCCGTTGGCTTTTGTGACGTCATGTGATTTCCAGTTTATCTCGAAATATTTCACATCTGATATCAACATTTCAACCGACGTACGTCGTGACCTACCCGGGGAGACTAAACTGAAGTTAGCGACCACCGAAGGGAATACGTAACCTAAAGTTGTATTTGTTTTACCGTTATGGGATCCATTACAAAAGCAGTGTTGTTAGTTATTGGTTCTACACTGGCGTGTTCAGGTAGTATACAGAGATTATTACACTAGCTGGTGTGTCGTATTGGTTTTACGAAACGAGTGTCAGGATTCTTGTATTACCCGAGCGAGAGCGATGGTAATGCATGAATGCCGACACAGGAACAGTCTATATACCGCCTGTAAACCCGTTAGTAATGTTAACCCGGAAACAAAAACACAACTTGAATTTCGTAAAATCAGTACGATCCACACGCCAGTGTTATAAACATTTTTTAAAATAGTATCCATATTATTGATATGTAGTGTAGTGTAGTGTGCGTAGTGTGTGTGTAGTGTGTGTGTATGTGTGTGTGTGTGTGTGTAGTGTATGTGTGTTAATATGTGCGTGTGTGTGTGGTGTGTGTGTAGTGTGTGTGTATGTGTGTGCGTGCGTGCGTGTAGTATGTGTGTAGTGTGTGTCTAGTGTGCGTGTCTCTCTCTCTGTGTATTATGCGTGTGTGTGTGTGTATGTATGTGTGTGTGTGTGTGTGTGTGTGTGTGTGTGTACTTATGTAACCATGACGCAGGTGAACACTCGGCTCCAACGACGTTTAAGAAGTTTAGAAAGAAAGTTGTGCTTTATACTATTCATCTTTTTAAAATTTTAGTGGCTGTATCATCAATGCGCGCCGTTTGTGAGGACGCAGCGACATTTTTGGTGAACTACGATGTGCAGAAAATAAAGTCAGGTCGTTATTCCGTTTCTCCTTCCGAACAGTGAGTTATAGTATTATACAGGAAACGCATACGCGATTTCATGCAGTCATCAGCGTTTCCATAAATGTATGCATGCATTTATCCATCCTTTTACGAATATATCCATCCATTCATTTATCCACCCATTCATGCATTTATCCGCCCATTCATGCATTTATCTACCCATTCATGCATTTATCTACCCATTGATGCATTTATCCACACATTCATGCATTTTTCAATTCATTCATGCATTTATCTACCCATTCATGCATTTATCTACCCATTCATACATTTATCCATCCATGCATGCATTTATCTACCCATTCATACATTTATCCACCCATTGATGCATTTATCCACACATTCATGCATTTATCCACCCATTCATGCATTTATCATTTATCTACCCATTCATGCATTTATCCACTCATTCATGTATTTATACACTCATTCATGCATTTATCCACCCATTCATACATTTATCCATCTATTCATGCATTTATCCACTCATTCATGCATTTATTCACCCATTCATGCATTTATCATTTATCTACCCATTCATGCATTTATCATTTATCTACCCATTCATGCATTTATCCACTCATTCATGCATTTATTCACTCATTCATGCATTTATCCACCCATTCATACATTTATCCGTCTATTCATGCATTTATCCACCCATTCATGCATTTGTCCACACATTCATACATTTATCCACACATTCATGCATTTATCTACCCATTTTCAGCTTTACCAACCACCCCCCCCCCCCAGCCCCCCACCCCACCCCACCCCCCACACATCCCGAGTCAGGCCACCGATCTTATTTGATTTCTTTTTGACCGCCCGATCTAATCTAGCGATCAAATTTAATGAGTAGAATTTTCTTTATTAATTATATTAAGTAGAGATGCGCATCAAAATGTTAAAGGCCCACTATTTAATTTTTGGATGTACATTTCAAAATTGTCCCCTTAATTTGTTTCTGTCCCGGGACAAGCCCCTGGCTATCCAGAGACAAGCCCCGGTACGGACATGTTCAAAACTCTAGTGGTATATGAGCATGTAAAAAATATTCGCACTCTGGGTCGGTAAAGAGTAGCGAGTAATGCACAATCAACCGCTACCTGTGACTTGAACAAGGTTCCTCGGGCGTGACTAAGCACAGTTCCTCGAGAAAACGTATTTTCCAGAACCACACAAAGATGACCTTTCATAAAAAAGAGTTAAATCAGGGTTGGTGTTTTTTTTATATAGCTTTTGTCACGATCACCCGCTGACTGATTGTACACATACCATATCCTATTCATTAATAAGAAGAAATATACTCCCCCCACCCCCGTAAATATTTTCCTTTACATTTTCCAAATACATGTAGTGAATGCAATTTTTATGACTTCGACTTTGAAATCATGCAACTCACTCAGAACAACAGGACCTGCTTTAGAGAAAAAAAGAGATTTCATTTCATTCATTTCATTTATTTCAACTTATTTTGGTGCTTATTTGTAATTATTGTTAATGTATGCTATCTGGGTTGTCTGTCCATGATAGTGAATTAGTTGTTAATTGTTAGTGGTTAGTGAAAGAGAAGAGGGTGTAGTGGTCTTACACCTATCCAATTAGTCGTTAAAACTGGCTCTGGGTGGAAGCCCGTACCGGGTTGCGAACCCAGTATCTACCAGCCTTATGTCCAATGGCTTAAGCACTTAGGCCGGTAATTAAAGACAGTTAATGGTCCAAACCAGCATATAGACCTTGGTTTATTAAAGCAAGCCAGCATATAGACCTTGGTTTATTAAAGCAAGCCAGCATATAGACCTTGTTTTATTAAAGCAAGCCAGCATATAGACCTTGTTTTATTAAAGCAAGCCAGCATATAGACCTTGGTTTATTAAAGCAAGCCAGCATATAGACCTTGTTTTATTAAAGCAAGCCAGCATATAGACCTTGTTTTATTAAAGCAAGCCAGCATATAGACCTTGGTTTATTAAAGCAAGCCAGCATATAGACCTTGGTCTATTAAAGTACGGTCTATTTGTTGGCTTAGACCATTACCTGTCTTTAATTTTCGGCAGAAATCGAAGTCATACGACGGGAAATTAAAACAAAAAAATGTTAACGCGCGAGTATCAAAATCGACGCGCACGCTGACCAGAGACGAAAAATTTCTTTTGTTTGTCCTTACAGTCCCCATACTTTTCAAATAATAATTTCATATTCACTAGGGTTATCATTGTTTGTAATATGCCTGCTAAAAAAAATCTGTTTTATGTTTAGAGTTTCTTGCCGATGGGTCTTCAAAGCCTCCAACCCTCGACTCCCGATTCACCTTGATATTCGACCACCCTTCATTAAACACAGACCACAAGCGACCTGTAGTTTGTTAACAACTATTAAAGACGGTAAGAACACACTTAAGTAGAAAACAGTTTACTTACTGGACCTGGAATTGTTTTCTGCATGTGCATACGCGTGTGTACGTATGTGCGTGCATGTGTCTGCCTGTCTCTAACTATCTATATACATGTATAATCTTTATCCTGTTACAGGAGTAGGAAAGGGGCACGGGCATAGGCACTACCTAGACCGACCGCGCATTAGGCGAGCGCTTTACCACTGGGCTACGTAAAATAATGTAACTGAAAACAAACCAATAAATCTAAAAACAATAATAGTAAATAGACAAAAGTAATAAAACACTGCCCCCCCCCCCCCTCCCCTACCCCCACTCCCGAGTTGCTGGCATCTTCCAATGCCTATAATTTTAAAAGAAACATTGTACACAAACACTTTTGAAAGGAAGTCGATATTATGCAATTTTGGTAGAAGACCACAGTTATTTGTGAATCTTCAGCTGACATTTATGCATTCCAGCCCCTTACATCCTAAATGCTCATCTATGATTTACAGATAAAGAGAGATAAAGGTATTTTTAGTCTCAAGTAAATTACGGATAAGGTCGGAATTATAAAGAGGATTCATTTCAAATATTTTGAGTTAACATTTTGTGTTACTTCCATCATAATATGCTCAAACTGCATGGTTTTGGGTGCATTTTTCACAATGTTCAAACCCATACAAGCCACACCCAAGCGGGAGTTAGCTGATATCACGAATATATTTATAGAAACTTTACTCATCAATCTTACAAAAATCCTCAGTTGAATAACTAGAATATAATAGATGTTTAACGGCGAAAGATTTATTCATTTGAATAAAAGTTTATAAATATTCAATTTTTTGACAAAATCAGCTGGTTTGAATATTACCCAAATTCATCGCGCTCCACTTTTATCACAATGAAAACCCGGTGCATGAATACCATTGTACCGAGCTTCATTTCAGTTCAATCGTTCACACTGCTGGTGACAAACCAATTGTCATTTTTAAAAATAACTCCTTGACTATCACTAACCTTAAGAATTTACTTCACATTCCAAATAATTAGCCTTCAAACATGGGTCTGTGCATAACACAAAAAGCGAATTCTTTTCACGACATTATACACAAGGGAGCTAACTGTATACCTGTACCTTTGATAAATCCCCTTTAAAGGAACATTCCTGAATTTGTAAGATGTTTCCTACTAATAAAATATTCATACGATTAAACTTGCATATTAAATATATTTTCGTGTTTAGAATATATGTGTCTGTATATTCAATGTGTTTCTGGTCGTCTTAATATCTGTAAGAAGCCCAAACTGGATTTTCTTTTCAAATAATTCCGTACGTACAAAAGAAAACATCTTAGGACATAAAATGAAATTTAATCTAGTATAAATATTAGAATGATCAGAAACACGTTTAAAGGGACATTCCTGAGTTTGCTGCAATGTTTAAGATGTTATCGACTAACAGAGACTTTTTAACAATTGTAATTACATATCAAATATATTTTCCTGCATAACATATTAGTGGTTGTATGTTAAACGTGTTTCTGATCGTTCTAATATTTGTACTAGGTTAAATTTCATTTTATTTAAAAAAAACATGTTTTTTCATACGTACGAAATTATTTGAAGACAAAATCCAGTTTCGACTACTTACAAATATTAAGACGACCAGAAACTTATTGAATATACAGACACTGTTATTCTAAACAAGAAAATATATTTAATATGTAAGTTTAATCGTAGAAATATTTTATTAGTTGGAAACATCTTACAATGCAACAAACTCAGGAATGTCCCTTTAATATACAGCTACTAATAGGTTTTGCAGAAAAAAATAAACAATTTGATATGTAATTTCAATCGTTAAAAGTCTCTGTTAGTCGATAGCATCTAAAATAATTGTGGGGTGGGAGTTAGCTCAGTCGGTTGAGCGCGCGCTTGAGGTGCTTGCGTCGCTGGATGGAGCCACCTCAGTGGATCCGTTCAACCTGGGTTTTTTCTCGTTCCAACCAGTGCACCACAACTAGACAAAGGCCGTGGTGTGTGCTTTCCTGTCTGTAAGAAAGTGCATATAAAAGATCCCTTGCTGCATAAAGAAAATGTCACGGGTTTCATCTATTGACTACGATTCAGAATTACCAAATGTTTGACACCCAATAGCCAATGATTAATAAGCTCTAGAAGTGTCGTTAAACAAAGCAAACTTCTAAAACAATTGCAGCAAACTCGGGAATGTCTCTTTAACCGAACGTTCCTTTGTGTTTTGTTTGAAGGAAACACTGTGCTACGTACGTTCTGCGAACGTCAGCAAGAGTCGAAGCGTCTCTCATTTACCGGCTACAGCGGTTCCATGACCGTCGTTTTGGAGTCCAACATACAGACAGCAGCTACCATGAAGTCGATCAAGATCAAATTCTACCAAGACAAAAGTAGGTCATGTCTCACTCTGACAATAGATTGATAACACTACATGTATGAACACTAACTGGTGGGTGCTGGGGAATGCGCAAGTTATTAGTGCATGCTATGACAGCTGTATATATTCCAGCTCTGTCCTGTGAAAGTTTGGGTTTTCTAAGCTAATCTTGGGAGTGACAGTCCTCCTACAGCCGGGGTTGTGGGGATTGGACATCCTGCGTAGTGTGCGTAATGCGTAAACAACACTTTATATAGAAATCAACTGAAGCGCTTCCATATGCGTACATGCGTGTTGCGTGATGCGCAATACGCTAATTCCCGAACTCCTCGTGCACATGGATTTCTAGCTTTACGGCAGTCCTCCTAAGAACGAGTACCAGATAGGGGATCATGGAAGCCATAACGACTTTGCCCAACGCCCTTTCGCCTCTTCCTTGTGAGAGATACAATTTTGGGGAATACGGTTTTGTCGGTCAGATCTAGAGAACAAAATAGCAATGTTTTGGATGACACTACTCAGTAGTTTTAAAGCGCTGTTTATGCCTATCTGTTTGTATGTCTGTCTATCTATTTCTGTATGTATGTATGTGTGTGTGTGTGTGTGTGTGTGTGTATATATATATATATATATATATATATATATATATATATATATGAGCCACAGTTAAAACTGATACTATAGTTTGGTAAACCATTATGTGTTGGTCCTTTTTTCTGAAAGTCTGTTTTTCCATACTAATGTCCTATCAACAGCTCGACTCTACTTGTTTGTAAATTTACAAGATATTGCTTAACGATTACCTATCCCACTAAAATTATCAAGTTGACCAGATTGGAATACAAAACCTTCTTGAAGTTTCTCCCCAAACAAGGTGTAAAGTCTGCTGGACTCCGTAAGTGTATGGTTGTTGTATATGAGGGTGGAGGGTAAAACGGCTATGGCGCCATACCCAATTTGTTTTGCAGATTTAGTTTTTTTAACACGACAGATGTCGACAGCTGGTGTTCTGTTACTCCCTGAAACGAAGGCAATTAGATCAGTATCTACAAACATTGCATAACAACATCGAGTCTACATCCAAAGCAAAATATATTTTATTTTCAAACAAACTTTAAATTTGGAAAAATGCTATATAAAATTACTCGAACAACTGTGGGCCATCCTGAAATTCAGAATACATAATCACTATTTATCCATAGAAACAGTACGCTAGAATATCATCCCAGGAAAACAGATTATGTACATTGTGCGAAGAAAATGATATTGGAGATAAATATCACTACTTATCTAAATGTAATTATTTTATGAATACACGCAAAAGGCTTATAACCCCTGCGTGTGCTGTAACCTCACCGTTCTGCAGGAGTGCAACATTCTCTTTGAGAATGGCCAATACAGCACAGATTGAAATTTTGAGTAAAAGTCAGTATCTGTAATATTTGTACTTTTGCACAGTTCTTTACACTGTTTTTTATTTAAATCTTGAATTTTGTTCTTGATGTTGATCATCGATCATCACCTTATTTGTTTGCATTACCATAGTTTGACACCTAATAGCCGATGTACTTTTCGTGTTGGGGTGTCGTTAAGCATTCATTCATTCAAAAGGCTTATAAAGATATATTACTATTATTTTTTAAAAACCTAGCACATTTAAATTCAAGGAACTATTTACTTGTAATAGCATAAGCACCCTCCGTAAAATTCAAAATTCATTTCTGAAATTAAAAGTAAATTGAGTAAACCATAGATAAACATATCATTTGATCCTTTTAAAAGTACTGACTTGTAAAAATCTCTCTGCTATTTTTTAATGTCTTGTCACCATGTGTCTTCGTGTTTAAAATGTGTATATAGCTATTTTGAATTATGTTTTATATATTCTACAAAGAACTCCTGTTGTCTTGTCACTGTAAATAACTATTATACAATAATTCCTCATATGCTATTGTTTAACGGCCTGGGTGTACCGAAATAACGTTTCAATGTTCCATTGCACAAGTCAAAACGTCTATCAACAAGAGTGGCTTGGATGAGCTAAAGCACCCTCAGATCTGATCCCGAGTGATTATTATCTGTTCCGGAATGTGAAAGTCTACTTTTGTGGAACCCGTTTTCAAATGATGAAATATTGAAAGCTGCAAAACAAGGGTGGTTGATGAGCAAAGCCAGAAGGGTTCTATTTTGATGGCATCAGTATTTTGAAGGATAAATGTGCCAAATGCATTAAAGGGACAGTCCTGAGTTTGCTGCAGTTTTTAAGATGTTATCGACTAACAGAGACTTTTTAACGATTGTAATTACATATCAAATATTTTTTGTTTTGCATAAAATATCAATGGCTGTATATTAAACGTGTTTTTGATCGTTCTATTATTTGTACTAGTTTGAATTTCATTTTATTCCCTAAAATGTTTTTTTTGTACAAAATTATGTTAAGAAAAAATCAAGTTTGGGCTTCTTGCAAATATTAAAACGACCAGAAACACTTTGAATATACAGACACTGATAATCTAAACAAGAAAATATATTTAATGTCTATTTTAGACGTTAAATGATTTTATTAGTCGGAAACATGTTACAATGCATGAAACTCAGGAATGTCCCTTTAAGGTCAAGGATGATTCTTTTGCAAAGTAAAGTAGAAACAGTTGGTCTTTGATTGCTTTTAATTCCTTTAATGTCTATATATGTCTGTCTGTCTGTCTATCTGTCTCTATGTCGGCTTGTCTATCTATCTCTATATGGATTAATATTGAGAGGCCTCCTTTAATAATTAGAATCATGACGGGTGCAATATAACGTTTTTGTCTTTTAAGCCTTCATTAGAAAATCTGTTGACACAAAATAACATTCATAAAACGACTTGCAATAACCTAATTAAAATCAACGTACCTTGATCTTGATACGTAATAAAACTGGAATTTAAAAATAATATTCTAAACTAATAAATATAATATTTTATTTATCTGAATAAATAGAAAACAACTAACTTTTGAATTATAAAATATAGTATAATATAATTATGATAAGTCTGAACGAGAAAACCATTATCCACGATCAAAACCGCATCTTTACACAATACAGAGTCAAATGGGCATTCGTCAAAATAGTGGTTGATTCCATGAATATCTATCCAGTGCCTTGTCTATAAGAGGACAGCCACTCCCGAGGAGATCCTTTACCGAACAACACATCCTTTCTACACCGCACAACAGAGAACTGCCACTCACAGACTAGTTTACTAAACAAAAACCTAGCTCAGCAGAAACCTCGTTGGAATAAGTATAGCTGTGATGACATGTACACATGAATCACTTTCAAACCAATTATGATATTAGGTGTTCGCAAAAGAGAGAGCATATTCTGCCCCATCGGCGGCACCCGTCATGAGTACGGCCACCACGGCTGTCGAAGTCCGTCACTTCATCTAAAATGATGAAAAATATACAAATTTTACCCAGGTGATAAAAGTGTATGCACAATTACTATCAAATATGTAACAAAAAATGGGGAAATCTAACCATGTAAAAATTGCAGCGAATATAAAGCAAAGGAAAGCGAGAGAGAAATACTGAGGTCTTAATTTGAAGATAGGAACGTTTTTGCTATTTATTTCGAAACATGTTGAAATTATTTCTGTATAGAATTGTTAATTTACACGTTGTTTCTGTTTGTCAGACGATCCGCTAATCACTACAACTGCAGCTACAACCACGACTACAAAGAGACCTACTACCACGACCACAGAGAGGCCTACTACCACGACTACAAAGAGGCCTACTACCACGACTACAAAGAGGCCTACTACCACGACTACAGCCAGGCCTACAACCACAACTACAAAGAGGCCTACTACCACGACTATAGCCAGGCCTACAACCACAACTACAAAGAGGCCTACTACCACGACTACAGCCAGGCCTACAACCGCAACTACAAAGAGACCTACTACCACGACTACAGCCAGGCCTACAACCTCCACCTCAGCCTGGCCTACGACTACAACCACGGCTGCATCAAGGACTACAACGCCCGCTACAACCTTGCCTACTACGACCACCACTACAACGACACCAGACGATGTCGCCATGTGCGGAATGTCACCGTTGGTCGCATCAGACCGTGCTAACTATATATACCCATATATTTTCAAGTAGGTTTTCCCGTTCCAGCTTGTTTTGCGCGTTTTGAAACAAGCTAAGTTTGTTTTGTTTAACGACATCACTAGAGCACAATGATTTATTAATCATCGGCTATTGGATGTCAAAAGTTTGGTTATTTTGACATAGTCATAAACAGGAAATCCGTTACACTTTTTCCATAGTAACCAGGGATCTTTTATATCTACCATCCCCAAGACAGGACAGCAGATACCACGGCCTTTTATATACCAGTCTCGCTGCACTGGCTGGAACGAGACAGAGCTCAATGGTCCCACAGACGGGGATTGACCGACCGCGCATTACGCGAACGCTTCACCACTGGACTACGTCCCACCCCACGTTTTGAAGAAAATGTGTATCAAGTTATTATTTGACATTGTCATATGCAGCTTGACTGTACACACACAAAATACAAATACAAATATAGGAGCAACATAAGCAAACGTACATAATATTTAAAAACACAAAGTGTCAGTTGGCAGGATTCGAACTTATTGCACTGATCGCATGACATTTGACAGCCCGCTTCTTCTTTATCTTTTTATTTACAATGTCAACATAATACATAAATAAATACAACATGTATATTATAAAATAAATAAATAAACACACACACACACACACACCACTCACTGACTCACACCAAACACACTTTTATAATTATTTAAAACGTTATAAATTTCTTATAACATTTAAGGAATATTGGTTGCTAATACTAAGAGGCTATTTAAAGATTAATACATCATCATTCAAGTCAAGGAACCTATTATCTTTAATATACTTGTTAGTAAAAATAGAAAGTTTATTTTGAAAAGGATATTGATTAAAGGGACATTCCCGAGTTTGTTGCATTGTAAGATTTTTCCGACTAATAAAATAGTTCTACGATTAAACTTACATATTAAATATATTTTCTGGTTTAGAATCTCAGTGCCTGTATATTCAATGTGTTTCTGGTCGTCTTAATAGTTGTAAGAAGCCCAAACTGGATTTTGTCTTCAAATAATTTCGTACGTACAAAAAAATTATATTTTTAGAAATAAAATAAAATTTAACCTAGTACAAATATTAGAACGATCAGAAACAGGTTTAATATACAGCCACTAATTTTGTATGTAGAAAATATATAATTACAATCGTTAAAACGTTTTTGTTAGTCGATAACATCTTAAAACGTGCAGCAAACTCAGGAATGTCCCTTTAAGAAGTAATCCAAAGAACTGGCGCATGCAGTGCTTCAAAAACCTAACAAGATTGATATTTGACCCTCTTAATTCAGCTATTATAAGTCTTTGAAAACTGATATTCTATAAATTGACAATATAATGTTTAAGAAATCATATGGACAATTTAGTATTCTAACATAACAACCAAAGAGTAACAATATTTTTAGCTGTTGTAACGAAAAACCTTGTTACCTTCTAACGTTTTCTGAAACATTACAAGACACATTTCATTTTTAAAGATTGATATTAAGTCACGCAATTCATCACAATATAAAAACAAATGACACAAATCTTGATCATATTTCATGCAAACTGGACACTGACTGGACAAAACTTTACCATATTTATACATTTTACAATATGTATAAATAATATTATGCGCTATTTTAAAATCTAAATCAATGAATTCAGGACATTTATCACAATAATGAATGGATTAAAACATAAACCCTTCCATTTTTCTAAACATGTAGGTAATTTGAAATTTTGATCAATTAAAAAAGAGTATATTACTGTAACAATGAATTTACTTGAATTTATTATTTCATTATTATAAATCAATAATAAATCTTTAACTAAAGATACGTTATTATTCTCACTCAAAATAATTGTTTTCCATTCATCTGGAAGCGAGTTAATAATAACAAAATAATCAGAAGAAATATTTGCTTTATTTACATCAGGACATTTTTCCTGAATAATTTCTACAACAGCAGAAACAGGAAAAAAAAACCCGGTATAACTTCATAAACAATATCAACCACAGTGACTATACCACTTTCAATAAAAAAAAAAAAACAACTAAATAATAACAATTTATCTTTATACTTAATATAAGGATTATCAAAATGTTGCTGAGTAAATATTTCACCTAAATCCATGGAAAAATAACGTTCACCTTTAGTGACCAAGTCCCATGCTGACAATACCTCAGCATAAAACGGGTTAATAGCTACTAGATAATATTCATTTAAAACTATATTAAAATATTATATGATAAATTCATATTCATATATTTTGCAAGAAATTCAGACATTGTATATTTCCAAACAGCTTGAAAATCATGATCAAAATATTTCTTTAGCATCTTAACACGAAAAGCAACCTTTTTAAAAGAAACATCTTCTATATTTAATCCACCCAAAATTTTATTACCAGTAATTGTAGAATATTTTATTAATGGTATTTTTCCGTCCCACATAAATTTACAAAACAAACTCTGAATTTCTTTTTCTACCCATTTAGGAACATGAATAGTACTTATATACCAAAATCTAGAAGATAAAAAGAGTATTCCACACCGTAGCTTTTCCATTTAAAGTAAGCTTCCTATTACCCCAAGGGGGCGAGGCGTAGCCCAGTGGTACAGCGCTCGCTTGATGCGCGGTCGGTTTGGGATCGATCCCCGGCAGTAGGCCCATTGCGCTATTTCTCGTTCCTGCCAGTGCACCACGACTGGTACATCAAAGGCCGTGGTATGTGCTATCCTGTCTATGGGATGGTGCATATAAAAGATCCCTTGCTGCTAATCGAAAAGAGTAGCCCATGAAGTGGCGACAGCGGGTTTCCTCTCTCAATATCTGTGTGATCCTTAACCATATGTTTGACGCCATATAACCGTAAATAAAATGTGTTGAGTGCGTCGTTAAATAAAACATTTCTTTCTTTCTTTCCTTTTACCCCAAAGACTAATTAAAGCATTTATCTATTTTATTTTTCCAATTCAATCTTTCACATAATTTGTTATTTGGGCCTAAATATATACCAATAATTTTAACGCAATCTTTATTGATAGACACAGGAATATTAAAAGATAAATAATTATATGTAGCCTTTCCAATACAGAACACTTCTGACTTATGAATATTGACCTTTGCACCAGTAGCGAGACACAAAATTAATATTAACAGTATTGGAAACATCCTCAACAGACTGAGTATCCTTAACTGTAATAGCAGTATCATCAGCATGCTGAAATAATAAAGAATTAAATTCATTTGTTATTCTAATTCCATCATTACTATGTCTATTCTTAATTAAACTATTTAACGGTTCTGCTACAATAACATAAAGCATCAGAGAAAGTGGACACCCTTGCCTAACGCCTCTAGTTATAGAAAAGAAAGGTGTTAAATGTCCATTAATTTTAACACAACTTTTTATATCGTTATAAAGTTTCCTTAATCCATGATATAAATTTATTTCCAAAATTAAATTTATTTAAAACTTTTACTATAAAGCTGTGTGAAAGTCTATCAAAAGCTTTTTCTTGGTCAATTTTAACAATAAAACCTTTATCCTTATTTAACTCAACTAAATCTATATTATCCCGCACCGACATAATATTATCTGTAATATACCTTCCTGGAACACAACAAGTTTGTTCAGGAGAAATAATCGATGACATAACTTGTTTAAGCCGATTAGCTAAAACTCTTGAAATAATTTTATAAGACTTATTGGTCTAAAAATTTTAAAATCTGTTTTATCTCTTTTTTTCTTAGAAAAAAGACTAATTACTCCCTTTTTCATACTTCTTGATAACTGCTCTTCATTTTCAATTGACATCACAACTTTATGAAATAAAGGTTTTAAAACATCCCAAAATTTAATATAAAATTCCACTGTAAGACCATCCATCTCAGGAGATTTATTTTTATTCATTCCTTTTAAAACATCAGTCAATTCTTCTATCGAAATATCTTTATCACAATTTTAAATTTGTATATCATTTAATTTATTATGTATTAAATTTAATAACTCAGCTTCTTTTTCTATATCTACATTTTCCTGAGTATACAAGTTGGAATAAAAATCTTGGGCAAAGTTTAATATATCTTCTGTTTTTCTAGAAAACCCATTGTCTGTTTTAATTTCTTTAAATGCATTAGATTCTTGTTTTGATTTCTCTAAATTAAGAAAAAACAGAAGTATTTCTGTCTGATTCAAAATTCCATTGTATTTTCGATCTTAGAATAGCTCCTTTACACTTAATGGTTTCAATATTTTGTAATTCTTTTTCCAAATGTGTAAATTTTGTTATATCATAATCTTTATTGACAGATAATCTAGCATATTCTAGTTTTAATGCATTTTGAATAAAATAATATTTTTCATTTTCAGCTGTACGCTTATTGATTCCAAAATATCTTTTCAATTTATATTTTAAATTATCCCACCAAACTAGTGGCTCAGATTGCAGTAACGGACATTGACATACATCATTAATAACATTAAGAATTGTTTCACAAAAACATTCATCATATAATAACTCATTATTAAAAATTCAAATACCTTGACCTCTCTCAATATGAGAAAAATCAAGCTTAAAACATAAAATTATGATCACTAAATGCAGTGTAAGAAATATATGTATTTGTTACAAACTGCAATAAGCTTCTAGAAATTAAGAAGAAATCAATTCTAGACTGTTTCATTATATTTTCTACAATTTGTTGACGACTAAATTATCTCTTGCCTGGGTTCCTATAACGGCAAATATCAACAAGACCATAATTGTTAATAAAATAATGTAAAGAGTTGCTAGATTTCAAATAAGTTTTATTATTATGTACACCCATATCCAAAGAAGGATAAAAAAAAAATCATTAAAGTCACCCGCAATAATATTATTTTTACCCTTTATAAAACTAGCCAATTTTTTAAAGAAAATAATTCTTTCATCCGTTTTGTTTGGTGCATATACATTAATAAAATTGTAATCAACGTCTTCAATATTAGCATTACTATTCAAAACCCTACCTTCATTATCACAACTATCAACGGTAAATGTATATTGACAATCTTTTGATATTAATATTGACACACCCTTTCTATTATTATTAGCATTACTATTCAAAACCCTACCTTCATTATCACAACTATCAACGGTAAATGTATATTGACAATCTTTTGATGTTAATATTGCCACACCCTTTCTATTATTATTAGGACAATAATTATAAAATGTTTTATCATCCCATAAATGTTTATAACTCAATAAAATTATCATCCCAAAACATTTCCTGTAGAAATGTAATATAACTATGCTTACTTTTAATAGCTGCAAAAACTGCATTCATTTTGTCAATATCCCTCAGTCCATTCACATTTAGAGATATTAATAGCAGCATTAAGATAAAAAAAATAATTAAAGTACATATCCATCTTTCTTTTTTCTTTTTACTTTTCATCTCATTCTTCTTTCCATCATTCACTTTTCTTTCATTCACCTTACACTCATCCGTTTTTCTTTCATCCGACACTCTCCTCTCTCGCTTTTCCTTTCTTCCCTCCACAATGCTCCACACCGGCTCATCAGCTGGTCTTTTCACAAGCCTTGATCTCCGCGTCACTCTCTTTGTTTCACTCAGTTCATTTTCACCGTCTTTACAGTCATCCACTTTCAAATCATCCTCAATCTAAACCGCTACCTCAACCGGTCGGCCAACGAGGCCATCCACAATTCATACATGCTTTAGTTTTAGAGATATATTTTCCAAAATTGCATGGTTGTTTGACATTTTCACAATAATGGTATTCCAAAGGTCATGGTATGTGTTATCCTGTCTGTGGGATGGTGCATATAAAAGATCCCTTGCTACTACTTGAAAAAAAATGGTAGCAGGTTTTCTCTCTAAGACTATATGTAAAAATTACAAAATGTTTGACATCCAATAGCCGATGATTAATAAATCAATATACTCTAGTGGTGTCGTTAAACAAAACAAACTTTGTTTCGTTTTTTTCTTTCGATTCCGTTGTCAACCGTCACGGGTGTATGATGTGTTCCTTTTCCCACCCAATTCCTCCTGGGTCCGGACATATAATCATAAATATCTTCTGATTCTTCCATTTCACGTCGTATTGTCTATGGTTCATCCGACCATCGAACCCAAATCTTCCCATTCATCTTGAGATCAGATCCGTTTCTGGAAATACCATGGTCTGCAACGATCAACTACGTATTGCCAATGGTATGCGACTTTTTTGTGTGTGCGTGCGTGTGCGTGCGTGCGCGTGCGTGTGTATATGTATAGAGGTCACTGGCGTAGCAAGGATTTTTTATGAGGCTGGGGGCAACCAACTATTGGGTAGGGGCCAACCCACACTAAGTATGAATGCATATATAATATATATTTTTTTAATCTTTCACTTCAATTCTGTCTATACATATTTTTACATTTTATATTAATTTATTTTATTTTATTTTATTTTATTTTATTTTATTTTATTATTATTATTATTATTATTTTTTTTATATTATTTTTTTTTTTTTTTTTTTATATATTTTTTTTAAATTATTATTATTATTATTTTTTTTTTTTTTTTTTTTTTTACTTATTATTCGTTTAAGTTTGTTTCTGGCTTGTTCATTTTCCTTTCCTTTCTATTCTGTTCTGTTCTGTTCTGTTCTATTCTGCACCATTTCACTTTATTTGACATTACGTATTTGTTTGCTTATTTATTTTGTTTTATTTTGTTTTGCTTTGTTTTTGTTTTGATTTGGTTTTCTTCTTTATTTTCAATTGTGTTTTGTTATGTTCTATCTGTAGGTAAACGGATAATTCAGAGGCATTGTGATGGAAGCACTGAGTACTACACGAGTACGGAGGGCACAATGACGGTCTTCTACAACTACGACGGCGATGTCCTCTCAACCTCACAAATCAGCATCAAGTATTATCAAGAGAAATATCAGGAAGGTAAGTTTCTCGTTTATAGTGAACTAGATTTATACAACTCGACTGCTACGTGGTCTCGTGATATGATATTCTTGCGCACTATAAACTCGTGCAATAAAGAAATATGGCAAAACAACTGGTATGTGGTTCTCTACACACACACACACGAACGCACGCACGCACGCACACACTCTATCTCTCACACACATACACACACAGACACACAGACACATACACACACAGACACACACACAGAGAGAGAGAGAGAGAGAGAGAGAGAGAGACACACACACACACACACACACACACAGACAGACAGACACACTGACAGACACACACATACACCCACACCCACCCCCCCACACACACACACAGAGACAGACACACATACACACATACGCATATATATATATATATATATATATATATATATATATATATATATATATATATATATATATATATATACACAATGTATATCACTTGATAATTTACAATGAAGTCGGTTTGAGATCGCATTCATGTACTCCAATTTAAAGCAGTTTTTGGGATAATCAGTGGAGTCACTGTTGGCATCGGCGTCGTCATCATCATCGTCATTATACTAATCACTGTGTTCTTTTACCGACGTGTACATCGCCGAAACCGTTCGTGTTCCAACCGTAAACCCGCCATGTCAACGATCTCAGATGGAAGGACGGACACAGCTCCTCCAGCGTACACTGTCCTCTTTCCAACCAAGAAGGTGCTGCCACAGAGCAAGGATGAAGTTACCAACGATATATCACTTCCGCCTGTGACAAAGAATGCTCTCCCTTACTACTCAGCTCGTGGTGTCGTTAAACAAAACAAACTTTCTTAGATCTATCCACGCAGTCAGTGATTTACTATTCGATGTAATGTCTTAAAACTAAGGACAATTTTTTTTTAAATCGTTATTTGGGCTAATTTCAGTTTAAAATAGATTGTAATTATGTATTTCTGTTCAAGTAGCAATTGTACTTTACAATGATATTAAAATAACACTAGATGTCTTTTTCTTTAACACTGTGGACTTGGTTCGTTATTTGGGTTCAGGTCAATTTAAAATGGATAGCAATATATTATCATGTTTTTCTCTATTACGCTACTAACGGTTTTATGTCTGTATACACCAGTTACAACTTTCAAGGCCTTTCAGAAATAATTTTGCTATTCTTGATGGAGTTAAGACGTAAGTAATCAACCTGGACGCTTTGGATATAAATTTCTTTTTTTTAAACAAAACAAATCAGTATTTTAGTTGGTCCCCTGCGTTTCTTTTCTCTTACATTTTATAGGCTTGGACTGTGATGGCTTACTGCACTGTTACGTTGTTTTTCTTTATTTTGTTTTTAGTCTGTTTTATACAGCGGCGCTTTTGTGTTCTGCCAACTTGATTTAACCGTTAACCTCTTGTAACCATGCTCATAAACATACGCGACAAGGGGGTGGGGTGGGGTGGGGTGGTGGTGGTGGGGGGAGGGTAGGTAGTGGGGCAACTGACCCCTAGTGCTGCAGCAAAACCTCAAATTCGGGCAAAAATTATACAGATATTCAGGGAAAATGTGCTAAATTTAGACCTTTTTGCCATGTATTTTCATCATTCTATTCTCAACATTAGTTCTAATTCTGGTACGAATGAGTAGTGATTCGTTTACAACCATGCATGTATAGCTGTAATTACCCCGTAAGATGAACAGATACATAATAGAAAGAAAGGAATGTGTGTGTGAGACACCCCAGCCCATTGCTTTCAAAACACGACACGATCATGGTGAATAGATGTAACAGTCTTAGCAGCAGCAGCAGCAACAACAGCAGCAGCAGCAACAACAGCAGCAGCAGTAGCAGCAGCAGTAACAACATCAGCAGCAGTAACAACAGCAGCAGCAGCAACAACAGCAGCCCCTAAGATTGTTACATCCGTTCACCATGATGGACCCATGTCGTGTGGAAAAACATTTTTGTTGTACAACCTGCTAAGGGATGGTAAGATCTCCCCATCGCCTCAACGCATCATCTGGCTCTTTTATATATATATGTGTAGTTGTCGCCCTTAAGGCCTCTCGTTGTAACCCAATGTGTGTCCATTTTATATATGTGTAGTTTGTGATTTGTCATTTATAAATAAAATGAAAAACCCCAAACCATTGCGTTTGTTTTTTTGTGTGTTTTACTTCATGACTACATTTGTGATTGAATGTCAGTTGATATTTGTACCAGCTACATTATAGTAGCAAGGGATGTGTACACATCACAGCACATACTACGACCCTTGAGATATCAGTTGCACTGGTTGGATATAGCGTATTGGACCACCGACGGAGATCGATCCAAGATCGAACACTGTATTTACCGATTTCGTAAAATTTATGTTAAACGATCAAGGCTAATGCTCGAGGGAAGTACTATGTGCGGGTATTTCCCTTGATCATAGGTTAGTTTGGAGCGTTGAGTTGCAATTCACGAGTTCTTTCTTCAAAGCAATGGGCGGGGGTGTTACACACATTCCTTTCTTTTCTTAATCACTTCTGCTTTTAAAGCAATGTGTTACACATTCCCTTCTTCCCCTACCGACTGATGCGTCTAGTCATTCCTTTCTTTTATTAATCGTGTTTGTTTTGAAAGCAATGGGCTGGGGTGTCTCACACACATTCCTTTCTTTCTATTATGTATCTGTTCATGTTATGGGGTAATTACTCGAACACTGGTTTTTTTTAATGCAGTTATTTCCCTTTGACACATTCCTTTCTTCCCCTTAACACACATTTATTTTATTTTAATCATTCCCGCTTTTAAAATAATGTGCTGGCGTGTTACGCGTGTTGGCGTGTTACGTCCTTTCTTCCTCTACCGATTAAGTGTATACATTCCCCACTGTCTTTTCTTTCTTTGAAACTTATCGTCTGCTTCGACATCTGTTGGCTCCTTTTTTCTCCAGCTGACTCTTGATGAGACTAGACGTGTGTCAGTGCGCTCTCGACTTGCCCCCCCCCCCCCCACCTGGGGGGGCTTATAGCCAGCTTTGGATCCTTATTGGAGTTTCGGGTCACCTATACCGGGTAACGGGCGACCGTGTCCTTGGTATATGGAGACCCGCCTCCAAAGAAGAGGACCGGAGGAACGGGAAGAGGAAGGAGAAGGAAGAAACCCGTGCTGGGGACGGCTCAGGAGGGGACAAAGCTGGCGGCTCAACCGCCAGTGGCGGTCCCTTCTGCGTCGCCGCCCCCACCGAGTTCTCCGGAGAGGACGCGACAGCCATCGGCACCCGCATCCCGGGATCCGCCCTACTCGGAAATGGACACTGCAATGTGCAAGCCGGCCAGTAGGACACCACCAAAATGGACCTCCACTCCAAAAGTGACGACTTCGGTGCAGCAGTCAACTCTAACGACCGCTCCCGTTGAGTCGTCACCAGGATTTGTTGCGGTAGCGGCACCAAAAAGGAAGGCGTCATCACCGACCACCCAACCAGCAAAGACTAAGCCGCCGCCTGAAGCCGTCCCCCTACAAGAGGAAGAGAATGAGGACGAGGACGAGGACGAGGACGAATGGAGCCTGGCCCTGGGTGGACTTCGACATCAGCTCCACCCATACTTGCAAGGGGACACCACGCAACCAACAAAACTCCGGGGAGGTTACGCCAACATAGACTGGAAGCCAATGGAGGACGGCAGCAGCTACGAAATCCATTACAAGACCTTTGGATCTACACGTACGCCGGGAGTAATCGTGACCCATCGGAGGGAGCAGATCTACAGACAGTGCGTCTTGTTTTGGAAGATTGACAACAGGTCTCTTCACAAGATGCTCAGTGCAGTCTGCGGCCCCGGTTACTCCACGGTTGAAAAGACCTGCTGCCGTCTCTCCGAGAAACTCCAGGATCCCCGAGAAACCAACCTTAACTAGGACAGGTATCCTCCTTTTTGGGCTTAGTTGGACTTTAAACGTTTTCGATCGAGTTTCAAAATCTCTATGTTTATTTTTTTTATAAATAGTCCAACGCAATTTACTTTGGCGCCCGTTCAATTGCTCAAATCACCTTAAAACCTTTTCGGCCGAGCAGTCTAACTTATTTTTGGGTTTAAATTCTTAGTCCGGACATGATGTTAGGAGCAGTTATTCTCCGTAGACTTCAGCTTTTTCTAGATAGACCCGAAGGAATCGAAATTACGCCAGTCAGAACACGGCCCATTTTCGGTGTCTACTAGTCGGTCCGCGCAGTCGCTGGACACAACTAAATTCTTATTCCAAAATCTGCCCACTTCAAACTTATCCCCCACCCTTTTCTGTCCTGGACTTAGTCACTGGCAAAGGCCAGAGATTATGCCCAGGACAGACATGCTTGAAACCTTCGTGGTATATAAGCATGTAAATAAATATTGGAATGGAATCTGTTGGCTCAGAATATCATATTTCCAGCAGGCGACATACTTTACAACAGAGCCGTGCTCACTTGCGACACGTGTGTTCTTCATTAACGTATTTAGCAGACGATATAATATATTATTTCATTGTTTCTGTATTTTAAGACCTAGCTACACACCTGATAGCCTCTGTGGCAACTGGCTAATGTTTTCTTTGTGAAATAAAGTGTCAAACCAAGGAACACTGTTTGTTTTCCGTACCTCTATCTCTATTCAATCACGCTATCCTGGACACACACACACACACACACACACACACACACACACACACACACACACACACACACACACACACACACACACACACACAGAGTTAACTAGGACAATTCCGGTTTTTTCTTCGAGTCGACTCTGAATATCTCGGCGGCAGATTGACGGACTTTTATGGAGATTATTGACCCAAGTATTCCGAGTGTAAATTCGACGTCACAAAAAGTTAAATTTGTGTTGTTTAACAACACCACTGGATCACATTGATTAATTAATCATCGGCTATTGGATGTCAAACATTTGTAATGCTGACACGTAGTCATCAGTGGAAACCCGCTACGTTTTTCTAATGCAGCATGGGATCTTTTATATGCACTTTCCCACAGACAGGAATTCACATACCACGGACTTTGTCCAGTTGTGGTGTACTGGTTGGAACGAGACAACAACACTCAGCCGAATGGGTCCACAGAGGTGATTCGATCCTGCGACGCAAGCACCTTAAGCGAGCACTCAACCGACTGAGTTAAATCCCACACCCCTTTTACGAAAAGATGCGAAGTGTTTCGATCACAAACGTTTCACATGATTCTGACGTGCTCGAAATTGTTGTTAATGAATTTGTGTGGAGGAACAGTGGCATAGCAAGGGGGTGGGGTGTGGTGGTGGGTGAGATGCAAGAGGGCTATGCTCCTTAATCAAATTTTAAAATTGATTAAATTTTATAAAATCATACATACATACATACACACATATAGATATACATACATATATATATATATATATATATATATATATATATATATATATATATATATATATATATATATATATATATTTATTACCCATATGGTCTACAATTCTACGACATTCGCGGTTTCTGAAACTGATATCATTCCACGTCACTGTAATTGACATGGCTTAATATTATTAACGCCGATTGTGAAGCGATAAATTATAACATTCGCTCTCGCTCGGGGAATAATTCCATTTTATAATTACTGTTTTGTAATAGGCGTCTTGATTTTTTAGATCACGTAATAGCATTTTAACCATTCTTCCATGAACGTGAAAACTGCACTTTTTCGGTAAACAAGGGAATCCCCGAGGATTCCATCGTTTCTGTTTTTATCCCAGTTTCGTCTGCACTGTGCGTGAAGGTGACAATTCAGGCTTTAAAGGACTCCGGTTTTGAACTGAGACACATAATGTATATGGCAGGTCACAAAAACGAAGCTTCTATTAAAAGTTTTAGCAGAGGATGCTCAACAAATCAAAAGAGAGACATGAGCGCAGCTCTGTCATATTTAACAAAAACACCAAATCGACAACTTACACTCGCGAAAACACATACGCCTTCGTGCACAATTACGCTACCTGTCCTTTCCGAGAATAATATCACACAATCACAAACTTCCTCTGAAATCCACACACAAAGTAACACTGAAACCACTGTATCCCTTTCAAGTCAGTCTTCACATTCATTTTTCACTAATTCAACTTTTGACAACTGCACTTTTAATATAGCATATAAATCTTCTAAATAATTTGACGCTCTCCCTTATGTTAAAATTCATACACTAACCGTTTTACAACAGATCTTCCATTTAAGTATATAGATTGTTCAATTCTTAATTAATTATCGTTTGATATTTTTTAGAAAAAAACCACTGTTTGCGTTATCAGTTGATGTTCAATTATTTTAAATTTTATAACGTTTTATCCATATTTGATTCAAAAAATTAAAATGTATAAAACGTCATGTAAATCATTATAATGAATCGGAGATTTGACGGAAAAACCCGAATGCAACGTTCTAAGGGAATTACCTTATTTGTGTATTGATACAGTTGTAAATCATTATAATGAATCGGATATTTGACGGAAAAACCCGAATGCAACGTTCTAAGGGAATTACCTTATTTGTGTATTGATACAGTTGTAAATCATTATAATGAATCGGATATTTGACGGAAAAACCCGAATGCAACGTTCTAAGGGAATTACCTTATTTGTGTATTGATACAGTTGTAAATCATTGTGGAATATAGTTCGATTGGGTTTTTTAATATAGTTTTGTATAATGGCAATACTAATCAAGGCCGTAGCTAGCCCACCCCCCACCCCCACCCCCCCCCCCCCGAAAAAATCCGGAAAGCATTATAGAAACTTAAGAAAATTCTCTTCTGAACTGTTTAACTGTTTAAGGAGTTTTAGACTATTAACTACTCAGTTCCCCCCCCCCCCCCCCCCCCCCCCCCCCCCCCCCCCCCCCCCCCCCCCCGTGTCCAAACAAAAAATCCTAGCTACGTCCCTGCTAACCAGCTAATGCTACGCCATTCATACAGTGTGTAAAACGATTTTGGTGTTTATCATCGCAGAACGTCAAAAGTATAACGTTCAATTCTTAAATAAAATAATTCCGAAACTCGTTTCATAAATTCCGCATATAACACTCCCGCTAATGTAATAAACTATCTTTCTTTATATAAGTATTGTTCGTCATTTTTGTGAATTTATCAATGTATAACAGTCACACATTTTATATATACGTTTATGGGTATATATAGCTATAGGCGTAATGTTTGTATATAAGCAAAATATAATAATTAAATTTCCGTTACATTCATTGCAATATAACGTCATCCCATTGGTCCAGACGTAGCAACGGGAGTTTGATCAATTCTCGATGAACGTAAAAAGTGCGTTCTCAAGGAACGTCATATCTGATGACGTCATTTTATATGGGCAAGTTGTTTTATTGAGCGTTATTGTTTATGGACCAAAAATAATTCAAAATAAAGTATGCACTTTTAGTGTTATTATTGACAAGTGTGATTCAGATTTAATTATAAGTATTGCCTATGATATGAGAACGGCTTGGCCGATTTCACACAGTTTGCGGATAATCTTTTTTTCATACCCCGATGAACGTAAAAAAAATAACAGACAGTCCTTAATTAAATAATTTTGTCAAGACGCCAACATTAAATAAGTGGGATATAGCACCTTTAACAACAGGAAACTATTCAGAACAGTCTGTATAGTTCTTTGTTTAAAAAACAAACCCACCGACGGCAGACTTTTATTCACACAATATGATGTGATGGGTCTTGTTATGTAGGTTAATGTACTGAAAAAAAACACACACACACATAAAAAGGAGAAGAATAAACGTGACAAGGTGTACCGTGCTAAACAGAGCATACTATGAAATATATTCTACACTGAAGTATTACCGATCACGAATATATTTAGATATAGTAAGGTCCTGTAGTGCCCACAAATGTCACAACGACCACAAATGTCACAACGACCACAAATGTCGTAATGTTACTGCCACAAATGTTCTAATCGACCACAAAATTAATGTCACACGATAATAATAAAACATAGAACATCTCTCTCTCTCTCTCTCTCTCTCTCTCTCTCTCTCTCTCTCTCTCTCTCTCTCTCTCTCTCTCTCTCTCTCTCTCTCTCTCTCTCTCTCTCTCTCGCTGAGCTACGCCCCACTCTTCTTTATTATGATATCACATTTCGTAGGACACTGTATACATTCAGTATTTGATTGATTGAAACATATTTTATTGCTTTCACAAATGGATTAGATACATATATTTTGTTCTATCTTACTAAGTCTTCTGTAAACCTCTATATAACAAAGAACTTACAAAAGTCAACTTTATTAGCAGCTGGTCGTTATATACAGATTAAAATAGATGCATTGGTATACGTAATGTAGCGCTTGAAGTACCCGTTATTGATGTGTGGTTGTTAAATAACAGTCTTGTTCACACTAACATTACTTATATGGTGCTGAATATGGTACGAGAGTCATTTTATTCAACAGTGCTTTTACACAGTGTAATATTGATTTGATATCGAGTTTTCAGACCACTAAGTTGGTGCTAATAATGAAACATTTTAGGGGATGCTACAGTGGGAATAGATCCTGTAATCCTGCCGAGCAAGGGACACTATATTTGAGCTAAGGGTATAACCCCAAAAGAACAAAACAAGAAAACATTTTAAAAACGTCAATGTAAATTATGTCATTGTGGTTGTTGAGTTGCGTCATTTGTCGTTGTGACATTTGTGGCGTTCAGCGTTGTGACATTTATGGTCGATTGTGTGACATTTATGGTCGATTGTGTGACATTTGTGGCAGTAACATCTGTGGGCACTACAGACGTACACAACATATTTTATTTACTGTTACATGGCGTCGAACATATGGTTAAGGACCACACAGACATTGAGAGACGAAACCCGCTGTCGCCACCTCATGGGCTACTCTTTTCGATTAGCAGCAGGGTATTTTTTGTATGCACCATCTCACAGACAGGATAGTACATACCACGGCCTTTGTTACACCAGTCGTGGTGCACTGGCTGGAACGAGAAATAGCCCAATGGGCCCACCGACGGGGATCGATCCTAGATAGACCGAACATCAAGCGAGCGCTTTACCACTGAGCTACGCCACTCCCCCCCCCCCCCCCCCCCCCACACACACACACCGATCACGAATATGTTTAGATATAGTTTGGGCCGACCTCGGTAAGGACGGTGTGTGTGTATTTTATTTACTATGCACGCATCGGCTATTATCTAGCTACGTTTGTGACATGGACGTTTCTTTGCAGGTAATATTCATAATACTATACTCAGATTTTATTGTTTAGATTATCAAGTTCCGTACATTCGAAGTGTTTTTGGTCATCCTCGTGTTTTTAATATCGCAAAATGCATTTCTCACATTTTTAAAAAACGCACGTGCGTCTGAGAAGTAACAGTTATAGAGTCGACATTTAGTCTATTTTTAGAGAGTGTTTCACCATTTCAAAGTCACAGACTCATGTTTCACTCAATTGTAATTTTATCCAAATATGTTACAGGTTTGTAGATTAACTAAACTTAGTGTTAATTTTCACGGGTTAAAACTAGGGTATGTCTCTTTAAACTGTATCCTAACCGGATGCGTGCGACGCGAGCGACACGGCACTATTTATAGCCTTACCAGACGCGACCATAACTCCTGTCATAACGACAGGCGTGTGCTACAACAGCTTGTTCTGAATGTGCACGTAAAACCCTATGACATGATATGACATGCGACCATAACGACAGTCTTCTTTTTAAAAATTGTTATCAACAGTTGAAACCGCCAAGTAAAAGTTGTTTGATTAGTTAATATACTCTTCAAAAAAAGAAACACAAAAGGGTACAAATGGGTTATAACTCCGATTTTATGTTTCCTACCGGTTCATGCTTTGTGAATATAAGGTCATTGCATGTCCCAAACACATTCCCACGGTTACATTCGATAAAACGCAGCTACTGTACAATAAAGTTCCAAAATGTGAATATTCGCAAAAACGCAGCCACGTGCAAACCATGTCACCACTGCACGTGCGTTGTCTGCACGTGCAACATGAACACCGACAGTATAAAAGTGCAGGGTGTTCGCTTGCCTGGCCTCTGTATCTGGCCGACAGTTGACAATCCAGGACATGCCACGTCTCAGTGAACCGCAGAGAAACAATGCCATCGGCCGACTAGACGCAGGCGAATCCAGAACGGCCGTTGCCAGGGCATTCCATGTGTCCCCAAGCACCATCTCCAGACTGTGGGACCGTTACCAGCAACATGGATCAACACGTGACCTCCCTAGATCCGGTCGACCACGGGTCACTACCCCCGGGCAGGACCGCAACATCCGGGTACGCCACCTTCGGGAACGATTGACTACTGCCACCTCCACAGCCGCAGCAATACCAGGTTTGCGCAGGATATCCGACCAGACCGTACGGAACCGCCTACGTGAGGTAGGAATTCGTGCCAGACGTCCAGTTCGAGGTGTCATCTTAACACCACAACACCGTCGACTCCGACTGCAGTGGTGCCAGATTCATCGACAATGGCCTCAACTGCGATGGAGACAGGTGTGGTTCAGTGACGAGTCCCGATTTCTGCTCCGACGTCATGATGGAAGATGTCGCGTGTATAGGCGTCGTGGTGAACGTTATGCGGCAAACTGCGTGCAGGAAGTGGACAGATTCGGCGGGGGTAGTGTCATGGTGTGGGCAGCCATCTCACACACTGGCAGAACTGACCTGGTCCACGTGCAGGGCAACCTGAATGCACAGGGCTACATTGACCAGATCCTCCGGCCACACATCGTTCCAGTTATGGCCAACTCCAACGCAGTGTTCCAACATGACAACGCCAGGCCTCACACAGCACGTCTCACAACGGCTTTCCTACAGAACAACAACATTAATGTCCTTCCTTGGCCATCGATATCACCGGATTTGAACCCAATTGAGCATCTATGGGACGAGTTGGACCGACGCCTCCGACAGCGACAACCACAGCCCCAGACCCTGCCCGAGCTGGCAGCAGCCTTGCAGGCCGAGTGGGCCACCATCCCCCGGGACGTCATCCGTACTCTGGTTGCTTCAATGGGCAGGCGGTGCCAGGCAGTTGTCAACACACGCGGAGGCCACACCCGGTATTGACTCCAGATGACCTTGACCTTGGTGGTGTGTCCTATCACTTACTCACAATGGACTAGAGTGAATTGTGAACAATCCTGCAACATTTGGTAATTATCGGACTCACCATTCAATAATTAAATCAATTCTCCAAATGTTACGACAATGTGGTTTTGCGTTTCTTCTTTTGAAGAGTATATATGTGTTTTGCTCGAGTCGCGCGAAAAAAATTGAAACAATTCCTATTGGTATTTTGTCGCGCGCTCGACTACATGAATCTGTCGCGCAGTACGCGTGCGGTTAGGATGAAGCAATTGAAATCAATGGTTTCTATAACAAATCTCTCGCGTCGCACGCGTCCGGTCAGGATGCAGCTTAAAGCTGTATCCTCACCGGCCGCGAGCGATTATTTTAGAAATAATTGATTTCCATTGCCGCATCCTAACTGCACGCGCGCGACGCGACAGATTTATATGTCGCGTTGCACGCGTGCGGTTAGGATGCAGCAATTGAAATCAATGATTTCTAAAATAATCGCTCGCATCGCTCGCATCGTTCGCGTCGCTCGCGGCCGGTTAGGATACAGCTTTAGGATGCAGCTTTTGGATACAGCTTTTTTTTTTTTGGGGGGGGGGGGGGGCGCAGAAACAACGTTTAGTATACTGGGGACCACGGCATACACAAACACACACGTGTGTGTGTGTGTGTGTGTATATGTGTGTGTGTGTGTGTGTATATATATATATATATATATATATATATATATATATATATATATATATATATATATATATATATATATATATATATATATATATATGTGTTCTATGTATATGTATATGTAAATGTATATTAGAGCTGCAACGATTCACTCATGTAGTCGGTGTACCGAATGCAGGCTATCCACGATACGTATTCGTTATTAGGTACCCAAAGAATTGAATATAATCGTGTTTTTTTTTAAATATCTTTATTATTATTATTATTATTATTATTATTATTATTATTATTATTATTATTATTTATATAAATTTAGAAGTTTGCAAGCTGTATTTACACACAAAAGTATTTTAAGGAGTCTGTTTTGTTTTTTCTTGTTAATTTTCTTTTTATTACTATTTTGTTTTTATAACTGACATTTAATTATTTAATTTTCAACATCTAACATTCCAAAGTTTAATGTTAATACATCCTATTATTTAAATGCTATTTTTGACTTTTGTTCACTGGTGGCTTGCTTCATTCAGAAAGTCAGTAGTACAGTATTGGTAGATTCACTGAAATTATTGGTATTCGTGAATATTTATTCATATTCGAGACATCATATTCGTGATACGTATCGTATTCGCCATTTGGTGTATTCGTTGCAGCTCTATTGTATAGATATAGATATGTATATATGTATATGCATATGCATATACATATATACATATTTATATCTATATCTATCTATCTATCTATCTATCTATCTATCTATATATATATATATATATATATATATATATATATATATATATATATATATATATATATATATATTTAATGGGGAAAACATTCCAGCCAGTGCACCACAACTGGTATTTCAAAGACCGTGGTATGTGCCATCCTGTCTGTGATATGGTGCATATAAAATATCCTTTGATACCAATAGAAAAATGTAGCGGGTTTTCTCTCTAAGACTATATGTCACAGTTACATAATGTATGATTAATAAATCAATGTGCTCTAGTATTGTCGTTAAACAAAACAAACTTTTGAAATATTTAATTAACACGTCAGTTTGTTTCACCTCCTGAAATTACGGATTTATGTTTAACCATTTGACGCCCTTAACGATACGTATCAACCCCTCTCAACCCCTCCACCCAATACGCCACTGTGTATTATGTCAAAGTGTTCTGTCAATTCATAATTTAACAACACAATAACAACAATAACCGCGACTCCCATTGGCTGTTATGACGTCAGGTAATTGCTAGCGTATCACAAAACACTTCCCTGTTGGATGTAGTTTTGTTTGAGCAGTTGTTCTACATCTGCAAACGGGATGACCTACCCGCGGAGACTAAACTGAAATTGGCGATCTCTTAAGGGAACACGTATACATTTATTTTACCGTTATGGGATACGTAATTACAGCAGTGTTGTTCCTGGTTGCTTCTACGCATACCCTGACGTATTCAGGTAATACATGGTTTATATTAGACCTCATTTGTACCTGTAGGAGGGTGGGGCGTAGCCATGACAGACGTGCGCTACAACAGCTTGTTCTGAATGTGCACGTAGCCCTGTGGTAAGGGGCGAGACGTAGCCCAGTGGTAAAGCGATCGCTTGATGCACGGTCGGTTTGGGATCGATCCCCGTCAGTGAGCCCATTGGGCTATATTTCGTTCCAGCCTATGGAATGGTGCATATAAAAGATTCCTTGCTGCTAATCAAAAAGAGTAGCCCAATATCTGTGTGGCCCTTAACCATATGTCCGACGGCATATAACCGTAAATTAAATTTGTTGAGTGCGTAGTTAAATAAATCATTTCCTTGCTTCCTCTGTGGTAAAACGTTCGCTTGATTGCGGTCGGTCTGGGGTCGATGCTCGTCGGTGGGCCCATTGGTGCTATTTCTCGTTCCAGCCAGTGCACCACGACTGGTATATCAAAGGCCGTGGTGTGTGCTATCATGTCTGCGGGATGGTTCATATAAAAAATCCTTTACTACTAATGGAAAAATGTAATGGGTTTCCTCACTAAGACTATGTCAAAATTACCAAATGTTTGATTAATAAATCAATGCGCTCTAGTGATGTCGTTAAACCAAACAAACTTTAATCTTTGTAAGTTCGTGCCTAGCCTAATGCTACTTGAGACACCGTAAAAAAAATATAATAGCAGCAATGTTATGTCCCGGACCAGGGAAAAAACGGTGTTTTATTTTTAGTAATAATTATAATTTGGCTTGATATTAAAAGAAACCTGGTTTAGAAATCAAAAAAGTTTATTTTTGTGCACTTGGTAAAAACATTGGTCAATATATAAATAAACGAAGCCTGTTTTTCTTAAACGCAGGTGTTTAAGCATGATAAATGTATGTAGTTACACGCGTGTAAAACATAAACATGTTATCATAGTTTGACACTCAATAGCCGATATATTTTTGTGCTGCGGTGTCGTTAAACACATATTCTATTCTATTCTGTTCTATTCGATTCTATTCGATATAAACATGCCTTATTAATCCGGCCCGTACTCTGACATAGTGAAAAATGTCATCTACTCATGGAGTTTGAAATTATATTTTCTTGAGTAGCCTATCCTACAAAATCTACATTTGATTATTCCTTTTTGTCTGTATGTAGTTTAAGAAAACAAATCGAGAAATAATAATTTGATAATGCATGAACAGACGACGTTCATCACAACTAATGTTTTATTTACATAAACTTTAGCATTTTAAAAAAAATTGTTTTTATTCTATCTTTACGTCAAGACAAACTGGAAATATTGACCCTCCCCAACCCCACGAAAACCCCCCCCACCACAAAACACCCCCCCCCCCCCTCCCCCCCTGCAAAAAAAAGCAAACAAATAAACTGATGCTGATGTGGAAATACAAGATACGTAAACATTGATGGTGGATTATTTTCCTTTAAAAATCCATATATTTATATTGCCTTTCTGAGCTCCATAAACATATGCATGGTTTACCAAGCATTTCAGTGAAACAAATACGGAATAATAATTGAGTTGCCAGCTATTATCAAATTTATGTTCCGACTGAAATTATAGTCATTGACAAATTGTACATATTAGTTCAAAACAGATACAAATTTAATAATAACTGCAAAGGTTATTGCTGTATATATTATCTCGTAAACTCTAACACCGGATATCTCGAGAACACAATACCTGGAAAATCTTTCATAATTATTTTCGTGTTATCGAAGGTATTTGTTTTGTTTTTATTTTTGTTCCTCGCTGTGTCGAACACTCGATATTTCGAATACTAGATACCTTGAACGTATTTGATAGTGCTTCTCGTGTTATCGAAGTTGCTGATGTGACACTATTTGTTTTATTTTTGTTACTGGCTGTGTTGAACACACGATATCTCGAACATACGATACCTTGAACCTATTTGACTGAGATTTCCGTGTTATCAAAGATGCTGATGGCATATTGTTTGTTTTGGTTTTATTTTTGTTACTGAATTTGTATAACGCCCCACATCTCGAACACCCGATACCTTAAAGGGACATTCCTGAGTTTGCTACATTGTAAGATGTTTCAACTAATAAAATATTTCTACGATTAAACGTATATATTAAATATATTTTCTTGTTTAGAATATCAGTGTCTGTATATTCAATGTGTTTCTTGTCTTAATATTTGTAAGAAGCCCAAACTGGATTTTGTCTTCAAATAATTTAATACGTACGAAAAAAAAATATTTTAGGGAATAAAATGAAATGTAACCTAGTACAAATATTAGAACGATCAGAAACATGTTTAATATACAGCCACTAATATATTATGTAGACAAATATATTTGATATGTAATTACAATCGTTAAAAAGTCTCTGTTAGTCAATAACATCTTAAATACTGCAGCAAACTCAGGAATGTCCCTTTAAATCTATGTGAATGAAATTGTCGTGTTATCGACGATGCTGATGTGACACTATTCGTTTTGTTTTTATATTTGTTAGTGACTGCTTCACCATGGCCAATGCCACCACGCCAGGACATTTGTGGGGATACAGAGACATTTACGGCGACTACAATAAAGCAGACAATGAAGTCATCGTCCAGTTTAGTACACCCTTCAGAACAGTGAGTTATATTATTATACAAGACATGCATGGATACATCTATCTGAGGGGCGGGATGTATCCCAGTGGTAAAGCGCTCGCTTGATGCGCGGTCGGTCTAGGATTACACATTGTGCTATTTCTCTCTCCGGCCAGAACACAACGCTGGTATATCAGAGGTCAGGGTATGTGCTGTCTTGTCTGAGGGAAATTGCATATAAAAAAAAATCCTTTGCAACTGTCACGGGGATTCTATAATACCCGTAACTGAATAAAACACGATTATCAAAATATCTCTCCTAACTGTATATCTATTAGATCTCTCTGTAACAGGCTGTTAAACCCTAGTATGGCTCGTCTCTAGGTACGATCAGAGATACGATCTTATGTAAAGTATATATTAATATAGCACGTTAGTTCTCTAGAAACACAACAAAAACACAATACACTTTGGAATCTGTTTTAATCTACGCTGACAAATGTACAGCCGTAGTAGTAAATTAATAACAGCAATAATAACAACCCAGAACTGATCACTTAATTAGTTAATCTCTAGGTGTCTAGTTACACAATATGCGAATCACTTCACCGTTACACCACACCCACACGTGTGATAATTGAGAAACGCTTCCAGGAGAAGTTAATTAATAAAGGAATTACAACACCATTCCTAACTGGTTAATTTTTAGTTAACCCTTACTACTCGTTCAGTAACGTGTGATAATTTAGGAACGCTTCCAGGGGAACTTAATTAATAAAGGAATTTCAGCTCTATTCCTAACGGGTTAATTTTTAATTAACCCTAACTACTCATTCAGTAACCTTGTAACACAGAATTAATACTTATCACAATAAAGACAATAACCTACAGTTTACCTAGGTCGTCTAGGATGACTGGCTAAGCTTTATATTACCAAATACTCGTATAATGTTAGAACAAAAAGTCTACGATTTACTTCGTCAGATGACCGAAGACACTGTCTAAAGAATATTGGTATAATACAGTATCAAAATATTTAAAGTCACATCAATCACATCAAGGTTATACACAGAGCAGAAATGATATTTACCAAAGTCCAAACGGACTAACGTTCCCGGGAAGCTTCCTTTTCCGTTTCTCTTAGATATCTCTAAATTCTAGCTATTTATTATAAATCAGAATACGCCTGGGGGTACAAGGCGGTACCTCACGTATCATCTCATATTCTACCTCTACTAGAGTCGGTATATTTCTCTCTGATCGTCAGTCTGGCTGTCGCCAACCGCGAGCAATCTCCAGGCCATAAACAGCACTACCGGAGATATTACGTAACTACTAGCCACATGGCCTCCGCACCTGGCTGGGTGTGTATTAGGCGTACCGATCGAGGACCGTCGCGCAGAAGTATTACGTAACAAGTTGCCCATCTGGGCTTAAGTGCAATGAAACTGCACACGGCCCTCTAACACAATTAAAATCGCCACAGGCGAAACAAATGTAAGAGCATGTACCGTCACAGCAACAAATAGAAAATTGTAGTGGGTTTCCTCTTTAAGACTAAATGTCAAAATTACCAAATGTTTGGCATCCAATAGCCGATGATTAATAAATCAATGTGCTCTAGTTGTATAATGAAATAAAACAGTCAGCCAACCCAATATCCACCCACATATCCATCTATCCATCTTTTTGTATCCATCTATCCACACACCCATCGAGCCAGCCACCTACACATCCATCCATCTATTCATCCATCCATCCACCAACCCATCCACCAACCCATCCATCCATCCATCCATCCATCCATTCACTCATCCATCTATCTGTCCGTCAATTCATGCCCCAAGGCGTAAATATAAAAATTGTATTGTGTTTTCAGGGGTATACAGTAGTTTTCTCAAGAATTGTAGGTAAAATCACTAACCAAACACACAACTCTACGTCACATATCTGTTATAGAATACACACACACATAGAAATCTGAACGACAAAACCTTCATCGGCGATCATGATCGTATCTCTGCAAAAAGAGGACTGCCACTCCCAAACCAGTGTACTAAATCAAAACTAGCACATGACAGAGCTCAATGGAAATAGCGTAGCTCTGATGACATGCACATAAACACACACACACACACACACACACACACACACACACACACACACACACATATATGTGTGTGTGTGTGTATGTATTTGTAAATGTATATGTATATGTATATGTATATGTATATGTATATATATATATATATATATATATATATATATATATATATATATATATATATATATGTATGTATGTATGTATGTATGTATGTATGTATGTATGTATGAATGTATATATACTACCGACAAAAAATAAGGGAACGACTGATGTGAATGTAACTATCGTTGACATGCACTGTTACAATACAGTGGCGTTGCATCTGAACGCTTCATCTGATCAAAATGAAATTTCACATCATGCATGAACAGCATGTGATGCACGTGCACACAGAAGATCACGTGTATGTGCTTATCGTGCAATCACCGATGCAAGTGAGGTAATCACATGCGTGAAAATGGTCCCAAGACAATACCTTAATGAAGAGACGAAACGGCGAATTGTCGGTACGATAGAGGGAGGTACGTCAATATGCCAAGTTGCCCGAATGTTTGGTAAATAAAAAAGTGTAAGTTCTAGAGTGTGGGATAAGTACCGTCAAACTAGCGGGGTTGTAACGAGACCTGGGCGTGGCAGGCCTAAAAAGACGACACCTCGACAAAATCGTACCATAACATTAATTGCTCTACGCAATAGATTCAAATCAGCTGCTGTTTTCAACAGTGAATTCCGTACAATAACAGGAAGGCGAATTTCAACATCGACCGTCAAGAACAGACTACTACTAAGCCCGCCTGAAAGCGAGGCGTCCTCTGAAGGGTGTGACCCTAACAGCTCACCATAGGCGGCAACGATTACGGTGGGCTAGGCAACACCAGGGACGGACTGTGCGACAATGGCGTTACACCATGTTTACAGACAAATCGAGGTTCTACCTCAGATTCACAGTTAGCAGAAACCGTTGTTGGCGACGTAGCGGCGAGAGATACAATTCTAGACCATGATCGGTATGGGGGTGGTACTGTCATGGTGTGTGGAAATTTGACTGGCCAGAGATATCTGGACCAAATTTTGCGTCCTGTCGTTGTTCCAGTGGCGAGAAATATTGGCAGAAATGTTGAATTTCAAGACGACAATGCCAGACCACATCGCGCTCGGATAGTCACCGATTACCTACGACAACAAGGCATACCGACAATCGACTAGCCCGCTAAGTCCCCCAATATGTCCCCTAGAGAGCACCTGTGGGACGTTCTCGGGCGGAGAGTGTACGCCAGGGACCCAGCACCCGCCAAAGTGGCCCAGCTTGCGGTAGCCCTTCAGAATGAATGGCGGGCAATACCCAGAGCAACCATACGTACATTAATCAACAGTATGCCATCAAGGTGTCGAGCATGCATCGCCCAAAATGGTGGACACACCAGATATTGATATACACGCCCCAAATTGGTTTTCCAGACGTTAATCGAAATAAAACATTCACTATCATTTCACCCGTTCCCTTATTTTGTGTCGGGAGCAAATCATCAAATTCTGGCGAAATCTGCTAACCTGAGACCTATTTACCATTTACTGCCATCAAAATGTACACCCGCAAAACTATTTGTAATCCATGAGCGGCATTGGTCAACTGGTTGGTAGGTACAGGGTTCGTAGCCCGGTACCGGCTCCAACCCAGAGTGAGTTCTTAAGGGCTTAATGGGTAGGTGTAAGGCCACTACACCCTCTTCTCTCTCATTAAACACTAACCAACTAACAACTAACCGACTGTTCTGGACAGACAGCCCAGATAGCTGAGGTGTGTGTCCAGGACAGCGTGCTTGAACATTAATTGGATATAAGCACGAAAATAAGTTGACATGAAATGAAATGTAATCCATGTAACTGCGTAGTGTTTGATTTGAACGTGTTCAAGTCGGTGAAATAAATACAATATTATTGACCTACAAATTATCCTACATTATGTCAGCATAGTGGAAGAAGAGAATACCTGTATATTTGTTCTAACGATGCCTTACATAACGTGTATTGATTCGAATTGAAACAACATGGCATAAAGTAAGTTATTTAGTGCATACGGTAAAACGTGTCCCTGGTCGTAATCCATTTTGCTTTATTAATAACAGTTTGTACGTGAATACGTCACCCAAAACATTTATTTGTGCATTTGATCTGTCTGTCTATCTGTCTGTCTGTCTGTCTGTCTATCTGTATGTCTGTCTGTCTGTCTGTCTGTCTGTCTGTCTATCTATATCTGTCTGGGGTTTTTTCTATCTGTCTGTCTGTCTGTCTGTCTATATCTGTCTGGGTTTTTTATGTCTGTCTGTCTATCTGTCTGTCTGTCTGTCTGTCTGTCTGTCTATCTATATCTGTCTGGGGTTTTTTCTATCTGTCTGTCTGTCTGTCTGTCTATATCTGTCTGGGTTTTTTATGTCTGTCTGTCTATCTGTCTGTCTGTCTGTCTGTTTGTCTCTCGCTCTCTCTCTCTCTCTCTCTCTCTCTCTCTCTCTCTCTCTCTCTCTCTCTCTCTCTATATATATATATATATATATATATAATATATATATCTGTCTGGGGTTTTCTCTCTCTCTCTCTCTCTCTCTCTCTCTCTCTCTCTCTCTCTCTCTCTCTCTCCTCTCTCTCTCTCTCTCTGTATGTATGTCTGTCTATCTATATCTGTCCGTTTTTCTATCCATCTATCTATCAATCTATCTATCTATCTATCTATCTATCTATCTATCTATCTATCTATCAATCTATCTATCTCTGATTTGTTTTATCTATCTATCTATCTATCTATCTATCTATCTATCTATCTATCTATGTTATTGTGACGGTACATGCTCTTAATTATCTTTTCGCCTGTGGCGATGTTAATTGTTTTAGAGGGTCGTGTGCACTTGGTTACGTAATACCTCCGCGCGACCGTACACACTTAGCTAGGTGCGGAGGCCATGTGGCGAGTAGTTACGTAATACCTCTGCGAGTGCGGTTTTTACAACCGTGATTTGGCGATGATGGCGACAGCCAGTCTGACGATCAGAGAAAAATATACCGACTCTGGGAGAGGTGGAATATCAGATGATAAGATTCGGTGCCGCGATGTACCCCCAGGCGATATTCGATTTATAATAAATAGCTAGAATTTTAGAGTTATCAGGAGAAGCAAAAAGGACGGCTCCCAGGGAACGTTAGTCCGTTTGGACTTTGGTAAATATATTATTTCTGCTCTGTTGTATAACCTTGATGTGATTGATGTGACTTTACATATTTTAATACTGTATTATACCAATACTCTTTAGACAGTGTCTTCGGTCATCTGACGAAGTAAATCGTAGTCTTACTGTTCTATATTTATACGAGTATTTGGTAATATAAAGCTTAGCCAGTCATCCTAGAAGACCTAGGTAGACTGTAGGTTATTGTCTTTATTGTGATAGGTACCAGTATTAATTCTGTGTTACAAGGTTACTGAATGAGTAGTTAGGGTTAATTAAAAATTAACCAGTTAGGAATAGAGCGGTAATTCCTTTATTAATTAAGTTCCCCTGGAAGCGTTTCTCCATTATCGCACGTGTGTGTGTTAGCGTTTCTCAATTGTCACACGTGTGGGTGTTGTGTCACGGTGAAGTGATTAGCATATTGTGTAAACTAGACACCTAGAGATTAACTAATTAAGTGATCAGTTCTGGGTTGTTATTATTTGTTGTTATTAATTAACTACTGCGGCAGTACATTTGTCAGCGTAGGTTAATACAGATTCCAACGTGTATTGTGTTTTTGTTGTGTTTTCTAGTGAACTAAACGTGCTATAATAATATATACTTTATATAAGATCGTAACTCTGATCATACCTAGACGAGCAACAGCGGAAATACTGCCTGTTACAGAGAGATCTAATAGATATACAGCTAGGAGAGATATTTGGACAATCGTGTTTTATTCAGTTACGGGTATTATAGAATCCCCGTGACAGTTATCTATCTATCTATCTATCTATCTATCTATCTATCTATCTATCTATAAAGTATAAAGTAAGTTATTTAGTGCATAAGGTAAAACGTGTCCCTGGTCGTAATCCATTTTGTTTGATCAATAACAGTTTGTACGTGAATACGTCACCCAAAACATTTATTTGTGCATTTGATCTGTCTGTCTGTCTGTCTGTCTGTCTGTCTGTCTGTCTGTCTGTATGTCCGTCCGTCTGTCTGTCTGTTTGTCTGTCTGTCTGTATGTCTGTTTATCTGTCTGTCTGTATGTCTGTCTGTCTGTCTATATATATCTGTCTGGGGGGTTTTCTATCTGTCTGTCTGTCTATATCTGTCTGGGTTTTTT